>NC_142519.1:21336796-21636796 GCF_964205215.1 Stylophora pistillata | reverse complement strand
GTAAAACTCATGACTGACTACACTTTTTCCATTTTTAAACACGTAATCTGCTTGTTTTACTGTAATTAGATCAAGATATCGTTTAAACTAAGATTTGATCTCTAGAAACAAACAACCTAGTTAGACGAACTGACGCGTAACTAAGGAAATTAACCGTTAGAGTGCTGAGGGTTAGAACGCTTTACGCTCCATAGTAACACATATCACGTGTTACCCATACCGATCGGGAGAAGATCGAGGGAAACGAAAAAGACAAAGATTTCTCAACGAGGAGTTTAACATGTAAAGGTAAAAATAAAAGGAAACAGATAGTGTTTCCAGTACTCGTACATTAAAGTTAAAAAAAAATGTACATTGCAGTTAAAACACTGAGCGTTCTTCGAGGAAATACAATTTTTGACCGCAACAAGGAGCCCGCCATGACTCACAATTCTATAATTCAGCTTGGTAAACCAGAAGAAAATTACTTCCAAGATGATTGAGCATTTGCTAAATTAATTTTTGAAATGTTTCACCTAAACAGGGAAGCCAGACAGTGTCCTTTGTGTCACGTGCTATCTTTACGCACAAGCTCGACTCATTTCCTAGAAAAGAAACTAGCTAAAAACATCCTTGCTCATGCTTCCTCTATGGATTTCTTCGGTTAAATTGTTCAATTCCAGGCTCAACGACCGTACGCAAAAGAGTTTCCGAATTTAACTCTAAAAGTAATGGCGGTTTTCACAGCCTGTATGAAAAGTTTGAAATTAATTATTCCATATTTTGTTTGTTAATGCCTCGTGACTAAAAATTGTTTTGCTATATTGACCTTCAGCGACAGGGAGGCTTGTTTGGCACTTGAATTAGACATATGAGTTACTTTGTAATTTGATGGTTTCATTATAATTGGATCAAACAGTCGTTTGATTAAGATTTGATTTAGCGACAAACAACCTAACTAATTAAATGAACCGACACAAAACTTGAGAAATTATCTGTCCGTGGTGCTGAAGCTTTAAGGTTACCGTGATATCGGATGAAAGCGATCGTGAGAAACCAAGAGAAACGTAATAATATCTGCAAACGGTTAGACTTTCTAGTCTTCTCGGATAGGGACGATAAATGGAGGTCCCTTCTCACAAGCCCATATATGTGATTTAAATTTGTGGGACGTTAAAGAACCCACACACTACTCGGAAAGAGTAGGGCACGTAGTGCCCGGTGTTGTGGTCTATCTATGGGCAGTGTCTATTCAGGGTGAGTTGGGGGGAGGGGTGGTGCCTCAAATGGACCTTGAGTTCCGTTCGCACTAACCCTTCCGGGTCTTGTCACACCCGGTAAAGTCATTAAAACAAAACAAAACAAAACAAAATAAATGCAAATAAAACGAAAGAATATTACGCAGCAAAGAAGGTTTGCATTATTTGGCAGACAAACATTAACAAAATAATTTGGATATATCAACAAAGTTGAAATGGTAAATTGGCCACCGTAACGATTACAAAAGCTGACGTTTCGAGCGTTAGCCCTTCGTCGGAGCTCGAAACGTCAGCTTTTGTAATCGTTACGGTGGCCAATTTATCATTTCAACTTTGTTGATATATCCAAATTATTTTGTTAACCCCACCGACGCAGCCCCAAATAGTTTCTTTAGAAGCTATCAGCCTTTAAACATTAATAAATATCGGCCTTGGCTACAAATACACACAGCACCACATGACTACATTTTGATTTCTATCAGATTGAAAGCTGTCTTTGCCTGATATTGTCTTATTAAAATCTGATCAGCAAACTTTGACATTAATGGCAAAAAATTCTCCATCCTAAAAGAAGTTTTTTAAGGGCGTATGTCCTCTGTCAAACATAATCGCTATAGTAAGATAGTTAGGTTTGAGTTGATGATGTGGATCGGCCTCGTAAAGAGACATCATAAAACCTCTAGCTCATTTCAATGCTTCAAAAATTGTGCTGCACTA
Source organism: Stylophora pistillata (assembly GCF_964205215.1). Lineage (NCBI taxonomy): Eukaryota > Metazoa > Cnidaria > Anthozoa > Scleractinia > Pocilloporidae > Stylophora > Stylophora pistillata. Next base: position 21,634,841 of record NC_142519.1, on the reverse strand, counting down.
GTAGCCACATGCATTCTTGACTGTCTATTCTTATTAACTCGCTGCGATGCATGCATTAAAGAACTCATTCGTTCGCTGCGCTCACCCGTTGTTGTTGTTGTTGTTTTTTCAGGATGCATCGCAGCTAGTGAACAAAAATCGTTCGTGCGCACTTTCCATGGAATTATTTTTTAATTTCGTTACTGAATGGACTGAATTCTGGATTGCGATACAAAACCAGTAAACAATGGTACATCTAGTTCTCATACAGAAGTTGCATAGAAATTAGTATTACTGTTCGAGCATTGTTCTTCTGTGTAATATAATTTTTCAGTTACCCTCTTTCCAAGGAGTTCTCCAGGACTCACATTTCTATATTTCAGCTTGGTAAACAATATAAAAAAACTACTTTCAAGACGGATGAGCATGTGCCAAATTATTTTAGAAGACAATTGGCGCTCAAAAGATTTCACCCAAAACATACGCTTAAAATTGAAATTGAAAACAAAACTAATAAAATTTTCTCAAACAAACTGGCCCTTGTACTACAGAAAGTACACAAGTTAATGACATTTGCTCGGACAATGTTCGCCGCCGCCCCTTGTAACGGAGTGGTAACGTTGCGTGACAACCCAAAAAACTGCTGCGAAAACACTGCGATGAACCCGAAGCGAGATTGGGTAGGCGCGTGAGAGGTGCAGATAAGAAAGCTCGTTGTGTTGGCCGCGCGCGTGACTCCCTCATGCACGGCGCCACTTCCGTCAAACACTCCTGGTAGATGTCGACAACTAAGCACTTTTTACGCCGAATTAGTACAGGTTTGCACGCTCCCCCTGTTTTGCGATAGGAGAAATCTCAAACTCGTAGATAAGCTTGTCATGGAATCTAACGTTTTCTACGATTTGGTTGGGTAACTTTTAATGATTTACCAACGTTCGTCAGTGTCTCTTGGGCTCACAAAATAGCCACGTTAGAAAATTTTAAGATTTAACACTTATCTGCATGGGAAGAAATTGTTTGGAAGGAACGATGGCCAGGGGTACTCCTTTAAATGAGCTGAAGGAGAGAACTGCAACCGAAATGAAAAAAGGCTTTTCAGGCTTCAAGAGAATTCATGGATTTGTGTATGAGAAGCATTCAGTAAACGTTTTCCGATAAGTATCTGAAAGGGCCTTTGATTGAAGTGTTTCTGAAAGGGGCATCCTATCATTGTTCTTATCAGAAGTAACACAAAAATGTCAAGAAGACTTTGTCAGTTTTAACTATTTATTAATCAGATATATCAGGCGGGTCTAGCTCCCTGTATTCGCGTCACTAGTCACACTTTCTTCTCTATTGAGTTAGCAATTGTTGTAGACAGGTATCCTAAACGTTACAAAAAGACAATGTTTGTACTAAGGCTCGCACCATGTGCCATCATCTCCTTTATCAACAAGGGAGTTCATATTCACCGGGCAGAATTTTCCATTTGTCTAGACGAGTTTTTTGTAGACCTAGCCCAACTATATTATAGGAACCACCGACGTTTTTAATTTTATAAATATGCTTATCAGCCGGGCTAGAGGTTAATTGTACTATTTTGTCTATTTCCGTATGGTAATATCCTATGCCGGCCACGAAAATCTCCACCCCATTGTCTTTGAGTGCTTTGGCATAAGCGTGGGTCCCAAAACTCTGTGAGGATGACAAACCATCGGTGAAAAGTAAAACAATCTTCTTTGCGTGACTGCGATGACCTTTGAAAAAAAGGGAAAACAATAGTTAAAAGAAGAAAAAGGATCATGGTGTGTCACAACCTTTTTTATGGGCTTTGATTAACGTGACCACAAAGTCGATTAGTCGCACTTTAAGCTAAGTAAACGTTTTCTTTTCCAAAAGTTTAAATTAACACCTGGAAATCCTGATTGGGTTAGTTCCACTTTGATTACGCTCAAAAGATGGAGTCCATAGACCATGCCTAAGACCTCAAATAAGGGTAAATGAAGGCTTGAACAGTCCACTAACTTGCCACCGAGTAATTAGTAGTTTTGAATCATCATAGTGGTTTCGTCTACAACCACTGTGTGTTTCCTTCTTCGACCAAATTGACGTTCTTGTTATATCAAAAGCATAAGATCTGTTAATAATATGTTTGCTGATGGTTTACGCTGATGCACTAACATTAAGCAATCTGATGAAAGTCTCACCCCAGCATATTGTTTTCCAGATCTTGCAAGACATTTATCCAAAAATTACGGACAGATAAAACCTCTTCTTATCTTCATGTCGCTGTTCTCCAGCGACGCAAACATGACTTTGTTTAGTAAGAGAAGAAAAAAAAACCGTGTGCAAATTTTGACTCAATTGATTATAAGTCTATATTTTGGTTATTTTTTAGACATTTGAAGTTTAGTAAGGGAAGGAAACACCTAAGCCGACCAACAACAAAGCCAGCAGGAGCCAGAATAGCAGAAGATGGGGAAGATTGACATGGATTTCAATTGCTTGAAATTAGAATTTTCGAAAATTAGTACTTAGAACAAGCCCCAACTCCTTTAGAGACCGTTTAAATTTCAGTCTCCAATAACGTCCTAAAGCTATACCTGGAGAAGCATCAAATAGCTTCATGGCTTCTTCTAGTCCAGTTCCCCATGGGACGGATGTCTTCTCTAGCTGATGGGCAGCTGAACTGGATGGCGTAAACTTGAAGTTCAGGTATCCGGCTGTAACCATTGCATATCTTGTATCAAAGACAACCTTTTCCAATTTATTAATCAAATTTTTGAGTGCCAATTTTACCTTGACAGTTTCGCAATTACGATACCACCGTAACCCACTGTCCACAACAATCACAACATCCTCAGCCACTACCGGCGCATACCTCTTGGCCCGACTTAAGTCTGATCTGTAATTAATCCACTGTTCTTTAGTTCTAAACATGATTCCCGTCGAAGAAAGGAACATTGCGAGATGCTACAAAATAAATCAGAAAAAAAATATGGATATTGAAAGATCCGAGAATTTAATCAAGGCTTCAGAAAAAAGCCTTGTCATGCAGAAAAAGAGAAGAAAATACGGCATGCACTCTCAAAAATTAGCATTGGAAGCAACCGTACACTCATGTTGTTATACAAAACGATATTTTGAAAGTTCAAGGTTCGTATTCTTATTTTTCCTTCGTCTTTAATTTTTCACATTAAAGAGTATCATTTATTACACGACTCGGGCAGTCAGAGGGCCAATAGCTAAAATCAACCAAACAAAATGCACTATTGCCGGTCAATATTCTCTCAGTATTGGATCGCGCACTGTCCCGAATGGTTCCGAATGATACCGCCCTTGTGTCCTTTGAACTTCAGTCGTATAATAAATCTCTCATTAACCAAGCTTGCTAGGGACCGTACTGGAAGAATATCGGCCCTCGGTCTTTTTTCTACGGACCGAGCTGCGCTCGGTCCGTACTGTCAAGACCTCGGGCCGATATTCTCCCAGTATGGCCCTCGCGCTTGGTTAATAAGATATATTTATACTTCAGCACTCTTGGTATAGCGGCTTGATAATACAGAAAACATTTACAAATTAAAAGACTACGATGGTCACCATCTCATGTAACACCAAAAATCTAGAAGGAAACAAGAACTTAATGTTTTCAATTTCATAGCCCTGTTATTACCTAGCTAATCCAACCAGCTTTCGGTAGAAGATAATGGGCCCTATTTAGTATGAATAACTCACCTCGGTTATTGGGATCGGGACGAGCAGTACATTTTCTAGCCGCAAACATGAGCGCGCACATCACCAAAAAACACCACGTATTTAGTCCTGACATTATTAAAAGTCTTCTTTTGTCCCAACGATTACTGCAACTTTGGATTGAGTACTTTGCACGTATAAAGTGATTGAAAAATAAGTCAGTCACTTTTATAGTGGAACAAACTTCTGCGTGACTACTAAGTCTTTTTATAGATTGAAACGTGTCTCAGTTGCGAAAGAACAGCGGCATTCATTATAGAGCGTGAAAAGGTTTTGTTCCTCTCAGCTCAGACAGGTTCAATTACAGAGACGTATCTTATGTTAAATTTTCATAAAGCACGTTCTGAAAACTTCTTTCTTCCTTTCACTCAAATAGAAAATGTCTAACACTGACTTCTCGGTTACCTCGGTTTCACTGACTCTCCAGAGTTAGCTTGCAAAACAGGCATTATCCCGCCAGGATGATGTATTTTCCTTAGGCATCATCATATTTTACAGCTTGAAACGTGCCTCATTTATGAAAGATCAGCATTCAATGTAAAGCGTGAGTAGATTTTGTTCCCTCTCAGCTTGGATAGGTTACCACAAGAACGTATCACATGTCGAACTTTTGATGAAGCACGTTTCGAGAAGATTCTTTTTTCCTTTCAGTTACGCAAATGCAAAATGTGAAACAATGACTTCTCGGTTATTTCAGTTTCACTGACTTTCTAGAAAAGGTATCTTATCCCTTTAAGTCAGATTGGAGTTAGCCTACGGAACAGGCATCATCCTTCACGTTTTTCAGGCGAGCGGAGGCAAGCGCGAGGAACGAGACACGCGCGCGCAAGACTTGCTCTTCGCGTGTGGCAAGAGCTTGCTTCTGTTCACCTTAAAAAAAAAAAACAACACCGATCAATTTGAAGCTTCGACTTTAAGTGGAAAATCTCCTCAAACATAATGTGAGTCGGTTCATGATCCAACCAGTACTTTCTTTTAGCATAAAAAGTATGCCAGTGGCCGGTTGACAACGTAAACCGAATCAAGGTCATTCAAGGAAATGTCAGTTCTTTGTCACAACCCGAAGAATAAACCTTAAAACAAAATGTTGATCTAAAACTATCTACAGGATCTCAAAAGCTTTGTTCATCTAAAAATTGTATTTGTTTTAGAGCCATAATCTTCCCCAGTTGATTTGGGCCGTATAGGAATTGATTTGCCAGGTAGAGGTATGATCTTGCAATTATGAAGGATTGTGTTTCTAAGAAATTACATTTTATCGTTTTGAATTAAATTTGCGTCTATTTCTTCTCATTTTAATTGTAGAAGTGAGTGCTATATGAAAAATAAATTCGAATTGTTCCCCTATTTTCACCGTTGACAATCTCTGCCCCACACTGACAGGATTAATAAGTTGTCAGTAAGTTGTTTTACATAGCTTTTAACACTTGTTACAGATAAGCCACGCGACGGCGTCAGGAACGAGGACGTGGGAAAAAAAAGTTTTAATTGGCAGAACAGTAGTTCAGCATGTGCGATTTGAAACTTAGTACATTTCTTAGCCGTCCTTTGCAAAACAACAGGGACTTTAAGCAAACCACGACGGCTACGGCAACGAGAACGTGGAAAAACAATAGATCTAATTGGCAGAACAATAGCCCAGCACGTACGTTTTAAAACTTTGTACATTTCTTAGCCGTCCTTTGCAAAACAACAACGTGAAATCACCAAAATCTGCGTCTGCGAAGCGAAACCGCGGCGGCAAATTATTTTAATTTACATTTGGAACTCAACGCTGCTTTTATGCGTTATGTTGGGTTTGAGGTCTGGCGCCCTATGAGAAGGTAAACACATGCAGCCATTTTCGAAATTCTAACTAAAAGTAGAAACTCATTTTTTAATCGACGTCTTCTGTGGCGTTGCCGTCCTGACTGCTTAAAGTCCCTAATAACGTGAAATCAGAAAAATTTTCGTCGTCTGCGAACCGAAACCGCCACAGCGAATTATTCTAATTTCCATTTGAAACTCAGCGATACTTTTATTAGTTATGTCGAGCATGAGGCAGCCGTTTTCGAAATTCTGATTGAAAATAGCAATTCATTTTTAAATCGACGTCTTCCTTGGCGTTGCCGTCCTGAATACTTAAGGTCAACTGATTGTTCACATCGGGATCTTATCTCTGAATCCTATAAAGCCCAGAAAACAGATCGATAGTGTGGTTCTAAAACTAAAGAGGAGAGGCCTTCCTATTGGCCAATCCATCCTTCAATGACCCTTGAACGAGTATCCGTGCCCAGAGGGAAATACGTCAAGGCAATTGCGTCTGATGGATGCACCGAGCAAAACTGTTATCGAATCGAAGAAAATTACAAAGTATATAGATGAAAAGGTGCAGTGGAGTACTGAAATTTATCATAAGATGCATTACATTGTAAAACGTAGCAGCATGTGCGTCCTCTAGGGACCTGCTCCCGCAGGTTCAACTACTTAAATATTCCTTGTCAGAGACCATGTAGATTTTACAGAGTAAACGTCTCAGTTTCTTATCCTGGTTGTTCCTCTTCTTATTACGATAATAAGTAAAAATGAAGTCCGGATTACAAATAGGAAACTTGAAGCTTTAAGTTTGATTTCTAGAGATACGCAAACCACGACAAAGCTCCTCTGACAAAGTCCTTGTCCTTATTTTTCTCACTCGTTAGATTATTTTTACATTTTTTCTGCTATTCATTGTTCCCGCAGCCGAAGTTCTCTTAACCCTCTCCCCCCCCCCCCCCACTCCCTTAAGAGTGGTCGTCTGTAAAAATCGAGCAGAGGTGTTGAAAATGAAAAAATTTAAATTTTTTCAAACTTTGCTAGAACATAGATATGAATGGCCTTAGTTAAGGAAAAGTATCAAAATTGCCGAAAAAAATTATTTTGGGAGAACGGTGGCATTTTGTGTTTTGGGGGTTCGTAATAACTAAGCTTTCAAAATGGCTTCTTCCGAAGGCGTGCCCGATGTGAACCTTCATTATTCGGATTACCTTGCGGGTGTAGAGGGTCCTACGAAGTCAAGGTACCACGAAAAAATAACTATTTAAGGCTTCGACCGATATGCGTTGAGAAAAGTGATTTCTCCGAAAACATCGAGCTCCTTCTGGACGTTCAATATCCAGATATTGTGAACTACTTACAAAAACCCAAATGAAGTTGTTGTGTTCGCCAGAGTTAGTCACGGTAGTGTATTTTTTTTCTGATGATCTCGGAGAGAATCAAACAGAGCAAAATAAAGGACTCATTTTTTAGCCACCTCGGCCAACAACTCTTGTTTTACTAGGTAATTCGGTTACTACAACTAAGTTGAAATTGTAAATTGGCCGCCGTTAAGTGTTAAAAAGCTGACGTTTCGAGCGTTAGCCCTTTGTCAGAGTGATCTAGTCGATCTTGACACAACAACTGCGAATTCAGAAGACATATCACTCATAGTACTCACATTAGCGAGTGATATGGCATATTTCAAGGATCTAAATTTTGGATTTAGAATTAAGACGTTTTGTGTACTCTCACTTGGTGAATTGCTCACAGATAGCCCGGGACATCCCACTTTGAACATGGTTTCTGGCAGAAAAATATGGAACTGTAATTACTTCCCATTGCTATTGCATAGCAGGGTTATGTGAAGAGTGGTCTCATATTGGGGCAGAGCTTTTTGCTGTGAAGACTGGTGTTAGAATTAGAGATTCTACCACATGCACACAGGAAAAGAACAAATGGCTTCTCTCCAGTCATATGAAAGAAATCCCCATTACCTATAGGTGAGATGGATTTTACCTCTGCCTGAAGGAGGCATGAATTGATGGTGGAGAAACACTGGTTAGTCCTACGGCTACTAGATCTAACCCTGAGATCTGAACAACCAGGACACCTAACCCAACCCCAGAAGAGCAGAAAACTATTCTTAGAAGTATTTCTGGCTGTACAGTAAATCCAGCAGTTTTGTCCCTTGTCGCTCCTTTAAATGAGCAGTATACTCGTAAAGAAATTGGTAATGTACCCAAGCCCTTGCCCAATAGCTTTTTTCTAGAGAAGAGTGTTTGCAGTTAGATTACCGGTACATAGAGTTGTTGCAGCAGTGTCAACAAATATTGCTTGAGATTACACCTGATGAGTGTGGAGCAATAGAAGCTTCAACTAGAAAGCAGTCACACTATAAAGTTTGGTACCAAATGGCAGGCAGGCAGGTCGTATTACTGCTTCCAATCTAAAAACTGCTTGCAAAAAAAATACAGCTAAGCCTGCTAACAGTCTTGTGAAGTCCATATGCTACCCTGAAGCCCACAAGTTTTCAACTGCGGCCACGAGGTGGGGTTGTGAAAACGAGGGTAGGGCTCACAAAGCTTACCAGTCTGACAATTTCTGACCACGAGTCTTTGACAATTTCTGACAGTGGTCTCAATATTGATCCAAGGTGACCATACTTGGGAGCTTCTCCTGATGGGATTATTAACTGCAAATGCTGTGGGATGGGTGTGTGTGAATAAAATGTCCATATGCACACAAGGATTCCGCAATCGCTGAGGCCGCTGGCCAAACCAACTTTTGTTTAAAGAAAGACGAGTTTGGTAAAGTTCATCTTGGCAAAAGTGATGCCTTCTACCAAGTTCAGGCCCAGATCTTTATCTGTGAGGTTGAATATTGTGATTTTGTGGTGTGAACAACAATAGATCGCTTTGTGCAGAAATTCTTCCTGACCAAGAGTTTTGGGAAAATGCATGCTCTGTTTCCTCTGATTTCTTAAGCAAGTGCATTTTTCCTGAAATTGTAGGGAAGTAATATACATGCCCAGGTGTGAAGCTCTAGCCATTCCATCTTCTTCAACATCATCTGGTGATGAAGAAGAGGAAAGGCTGTGGGGCTATTGTCAACAAGATTTGGAGGGCAGCACATTAATTGGCTGTGACAATGATTTGTGCAATATAAAATGGTATCATATGTCATGTTTGAAGTTGAAAGAAAAGCCTTTAGGAAACTAGATCTGTCCAACTTTTTATAGAAAAAATTAACTGAGCAATCATGATTGAAATGTCAAGGTTATTCAATTGTACCACAACCACCAAAATATTACTTTGAGGGTGCTATTTTCTTTGTCAAAATGCTAACTGAACTTTATGGTTGTTTGTCGTATAGGTATCTATTAATGACTAGCATCTGTGACACAAACTAAATAATGTTGCTTGTCAATGGTGTACCTTAAAGCTGTGTTTTTGTCAACTTGAGAATTACTGAAGTTCTTTAGTGACAGGTTGTGGCTAGCCTTAACTACAGCTTTTATATGACAAATTGTACATGAAGTACCTAGAATCAAACTGGCTGTAAGTTCACCTCGATCAAATGGTACAATGCATGGACTCTGATAAATTGGTGAGTGCATAGCACTCTATGGCAGCTTTGTCAATAGGAGCCAGAGACTCACCTGGTTTTGTCTTTACCAACGAAACAATACCGGCTTCCGCAAATTATGTGCGTGGTTATCCCCCAGTTTGTGTTGTTATTATCACTATTTAGAAAACACAGCATCAATCCCACAAGTATCAGTAATTATCTGAATCTCAAACTAAACTATATACGTATGCGCCAAGTTTGGAGAATTTTTATTAGAAAAGAAACATACAGTCTTGAAAGCTTAAACAATAACCACTTTTCAATTGCTTGCTTGTTCATACCAGTAACACAACCAAATTCAAAACAACCAAAGACAACACAGAGTTGTGGCATGTTAAGAGGGGAAACTAAAACTGTAAAACGATCATACCGGCTTCCGCAAAGCACATGGGTGGTGTAGTATCCAACAAAAAAAATTTACAGTTCACACAAAATAAAGGTATTACAATCCAAACTACAGCATAAGTCTTAAAATAGTCTACATTGGCATACCTAATTACAAGTATTGACAGCTATTTAGAATGCATGACATTGACAAGTATATGCGTAACACCTTCAACTTACACTTCAGACAGCTATGTTACAGGGATTGTAAAGCGTGGTTATCCCCCAACATGGCTGACCCCGGTTTTTTAATTTATGCCGACGTCACGTGCAAACAAAGAATTGTTTGAAATTGCTAATGGCGACCTGCTGCTACTTGTAGTTCCCGCAAGACCGATGGAGAAAGTAAATGCACAGTTATAACTAAGTGCAAAAGAGACATCCGAGGTCATCTTACATGCCATGAGAGATCATGAGACCTACAGACATACATAAACTTTATTTCAACTCGAATTTTCAGAGTAGCACTGTTGAGCTAATATCTTCGAGAAAGAAAAATACATAATGATGCTCAGCCGCAAAGTGAGTTCATTCCTCTCGCTAGAGCAGGTAAATATCTCATTATTAAAAATGTCAAGAATTGTATGTTATCATGAAGATATATATGTATCTTATGAGACGTTTTGTTGTGTAGTATCGCTGAGTATGTGCCGTGAGTTGTGCCGTATTTTCACGAGCCCGTGGGGTGAGTCCACAGGGGGCCCACATGCCACACAAGCGGCGTGTCTGGTCGTTTGTTCGAAATATAAAAAAATGTATGGGAGAATATTGAAGAGTCGTAATATCGCAACCTTATATCAAGGAATGTCTATGTTAAGGCTCAAAATAAATGTAAACCTACCTCCCTTGCCGTGTATTGTCGTTTCTGTGGTTCTAAGTGGCGAATTTGAGCGATTTGGTAGATTTTGCGTTGAGTGTTTCTTTACTTAGGGAAGGTACGTTTTTTATTGGAGGGGGGGGTGGGCTGGGGTATTTTAGAAATTTTTTGCCAAAAAAGTCGTGGCCCTCCCACTTTCCAGATTGGATTGATGCATGACCCTTCATAAATGCCTAAACAAAAAGGATCTGACCCTCCCCCCACCTCCTCCAAGACAAAAATAACCGGAAGTGAAAATAACTGACCGGAAGTGTTGCTCACATAACCGTGTCTGCGCACAAAGCAGTTAATTGCGTGGCGTTGCACGGTGAAAACTTGAAAATGGGCAAGGATGTGCGAAGAATAGAAAGAGGGAAATGCGCTTGTGGAGAATACCAGGATTTCATGAGGTCAGATGGAGCAACTTGTGGCTATTGTGGCTGTTTGCCGACTCGCCATTCTAAAAAGGATGCCCGCTACTCCTCTGACTCTGTTGGTGCGGGTGCGGGTGCGGGTGCGGGAACAAGTGAAAGTACAAGTCCAGAGAAGTGGAAAGATGAAGATCTGGGGTGGTTCCCGAACCCAAAGGGCGAATATACTGAGTTCTCAACTAGCATTTTGTGGGAGAGGTGAGCTTTATATGGAGTATAGGCGAATGTCGTGTAAAGAGAGAAGTGGCAAACTATGTGAATTTTGCGAGCAGGATGAGACTACCAGCGCTCCCCTTCCAGCTCGACGACCATATCCCGACTATGGCAAGCTACCAAACTTCCATTATCTCTGTTGGAGTGCAACTCCCACCGATGGCCGTGAGCCGGATGACTTCCAGCCTCGAGCTCAGATTAAGCGATTGTTTGAGGAAAGTGAACTAGTCAGTGGGGACAGTGAGGCTTTTAGAAGGTTTTCAGATAAATACATTTTCCCCGAAAAGCTTGTAGCAGAGTATGTTGAGCACCTTGCCCAGATAAAAATGCGCTAGGAGAAGAAGAAAGAAGAGATTGAAACTGGAGCGAAAGGAACGGCTGGACCGGGAGTACAATGACATTGACTGGGTTGGACTGTACAACTCCGATAAGCTGTCGTTGTTGAGGGTGGATGAACTATCCTTGTACTTTTCCCATCACAAGATCACCTTCAACGGGAAGAAAGCTGAAAAAGTCCCAATGATAAAAGCGCACATTGGTAGCTTGCTGTACAATTTAATGGGGCGTCAACAACCTCGAAAGCCCCCACTCAGAAATGTACAGCAAAAAGTGACCTCGTCACTTTCCGAGGTGGAAACGGACTCGCAAAGTGATGTAGTAGATCGAGTTGTCGGTTCAAGCCCGAGTAGCTCAAGTAACGAATCGTCACCGGACACTAATTTTAAACCAGAGCCCCGCGCGGAAACATTACCGACATCAAAATATGGACGAAAGCGGGCACGGGTCGAGAGAGACAATTACGTTAGTTGGGAGAAGATAGTTTTTTGACACAATATTTCGACATCTGTTTAAAATGATGTAGATTGATTTAGACTGGTAGCTTTGCTTGTATTTATAAGTTTTAGGTTGATATACACTTCGCGTGTTTGGTAACAAATAATTCAACAGTCAACTAACCGACATGGAGTAGTTTTTTCCTAGCCAAAAAAAGGAAAACTATGACCCTCCCCCGGCTGCGTATCAAACAGGTTTGACCCTAGGTTTGACCCTCCCCAATTTGTAAAATATTTACTAATGGCCCTACCCTCCGAAGCCCCGGCCCACCACCCCCTCCGATAAAAGACGTACCTTCCCTTAAACAGTAGAGTAACACTCAACGCAAAATCTACCAAATCGCTCAAACTCGCCACTTAGAACCACAGAAACGACAATACACGGCAAGGGAGGTAGGTTTACATTTATTTTGAGCCTTAACATAGACATTCCTTAATATAAGGTTGCGATATTACGACTCTTCAATATTCTCCCATACATTTCTTTATAGTTCGAACAAACGACCACACACGCCGCTTGTGTGGGCTCCCTGTGGTGAGTCAAGATACAAATGACGAGTAAAAATACTCAGCGATACTAGACAACAAAACGTCTAATAAGTTATTTATTATCCTACACGCCAAACTGTTGTTTCAGTGCGAGCGAATTTCGCGGATATTTATTTACAGGGAGTGCGTGACATAAGTATGCGAGGCGGAACGGAGTTGGCGAGTTGTCGTGTTGCTGTTTCTATTTTCTTGGATAAATGAAGAAATTTCCTGGTCGTCAAGCCGTTTTTCTTCGTTCGATTCATCTGATCAACTTGGATCTATGTTTTCCAGCCATTCTGACCCTTCGTCGTCGGAATATTTGTACTCGTCTATGGCGTTATTTGTACTCTGCGAAGAGTAGTTGGATAATAAAAAGCATTGGTCCATTCCTACAATTTATTTATTCACTATCCATCTATTCCCTCCTTCTTTTACTCCTTCATTAATTGATTTATTTATGTATTTATCCATTTATTCCCTTATTCATTTATTTAATGATTGGTCTTGCTGGGACTACAAGACCACCAACGAGCTCCGAGTAGCTGCAGGTCGCCATTAGCAATTTCAAAAAATAGCAAGGAAGAAAGAGGAAGGCGAAGATAAACATTCTCATGCTCACGGGCTTCCTGTCTGTAACGCAATCGCATACCATCGATCGCTCTGCAGTGGCGAGAAATGCTAGCAAGGATAATAAGTTTTGAAAGCGTGGAGCGGGCTAAAGTGCATACTTTTGGCATAAAAACCACTTCTTATAATAACATTTTGTGTAAATTCTGATGTTAACAAAGTTTTTGTTATTGTTAGGTCGGTATTAGGTTGTGAATATGGCCGTTGTAAAAACAGAAACCAGCAATTTGCATATGACAGACTATCGAAAATCGCCCAGATTGCCTTGACTTTTTGGCTTCTGAAGAAACTTATACGTAAATTTAACATGAAGGAGACCTGTTTCGAAGTTTTTGTAAGATATAAGAGGGAGTTCGAGTGTTTTGATAATGTTTTTCTTAATGTGACGTGCCAATCACATTGGTCACGTAACGCGCTTTTCGAGCTCAAACACGCTTATATAAATCGCGCTAAAAACTCGTAGTTTAGGTAGCCCAAAAACTTTATGGCAATTTCTAAAAGTAGAAACCTTGTTCTTTACAATGGTTATTGTCTCAGTTTATGGAGCCATGTAACAATGGCCGATTTTAGTCGCCAAAGTTGAGCTATGTTTTGATAGCTGAAATTTTGCATGAATTCGAAAATTCGTAAAAAAATCATTTTTTAAGGAATCTTGGAAAAAACACTTGAGAACCTTTGAAAAACATCTCTTGTTTTAGAATTGTGATGTGGTTTTCGAATTGCTGGCGAAATAAATTTTTCTCAGCCGTTATCTTGAGGTGCACTAGTTCACCGGGAAAACACGGTTACGAACCCCCAAAACATAAAATGTCACCATTCACCCAAAATAATTTTTTTTCGGCAATTTTGATATTTTTCCTTAACTAAGGTCATTGATACCTATGTTCTGGCAAAGTTTGGAAAAATTTCAATTTTTTCATTTTCAACACCTCTGCTTGATTTTTACAGACGACCACTCTTAAGTTCTCTTAAACCTATCTTTGAACTAGCACCAAGCTAGTTCAAAGAAGACTGAAAATAAGAAAATTGATTTTTTATAATGATGACGGCTGACCTCAGTAACAATCGTTGAATTTTGGAAAATAATGTCCAAACCGAATTTAATAACAATGGTTCACTCTGATTCAGAGCGACAGAAATCGTTGAGTTTCGATCTCGCTCGATAAAGATGAATGGGTCGGAAAAGAATGACCGGGTGATGTTCTCTTCGGTAAAAGAGTTCTCCAGGCAAGGACTGAGAAGAGGTTTAAAAAGCCGCATTAATGACTTACTTGAAGACATTTACAATCCTTGTCACGAAGACTCTGGTTTCTACTTTCTACAGCTATAAAGAACCTTTGGGAATGATCTGAACCGACTCCTGAATAACCAGAGCAGCGAAATTTTCTATTTGTTGTGACGATGATAGAACAGTTCTGCCCAATAGTGTGAACAGCAGAAGAAGAACATTTACTATACCAAACATGATTGTTGAGCAAAGACGGTGGATTGTAGAAAAGGTGTTAATGTCCAGTAGATAACGGAAAGGCCGTTGTCAAAACTGGCTAACGACGCGCAATGGCAAAATTGGTTTCTTTTATCTCCTTTGTCCGTAGCATCTATCCGTAATTCCCCCCCCCCCCCCCCCCCCTTACAATATCTGCCCTGAATAACACAATAAGGTCATATGGATAAACCAAGTGATCACCAACCATAGAAGCTCCTGATTGGTTAAACACATTCTCCTTGTCAGTACCTTAAGAAATGTACGCAGAACAGTATCGGGAATATGCACACTGACGTTAAAATGAAAATGGTTAAGAAGGTTATGTAATTTTAATTTCCGATCAAAGAAATTAAAAAAAAAAAAAAAAACAAACAAAAAACTGCAGGCAATTACCAACCTCAGCAAATCACAATGAGGCAGCTGCAAATGTTAATCATTCTCCCCAAAGTCGACTCGTGGGATCTTTTTATTTTTGTTTTCACAAGCTCTTTGATATAAGAACTTCTAGCTCTACAGGTACAGGCAATGTACTAACTTGGCGCCTCGAACAGCACATGTCACTTAAAAATAACATGCATGCGAAAGCCAGAAATTTGTATTTTGGCTATGTACAAAAGAATATATTCAATTCAAACTGAATCAAAAGTTGAATGACTGCTGGAGACTCGGAAACGTTATTGTTAAGACTGAACTAGAAATCAGTAGGATGGCAAACTTTCACTTAACATAATCCAGCGTAAATTGAACTCTTTATCATTTCTCCTAATTTGTTTTTAGGAATCATAATCTAAAATTTATATCCAGACACTTTTACTGCATTGTCTATGAAGAGACACATCACAACAACACGCGTCTTGTTTTTCAAAGGAAAGATAGATATCATATCCTCTTTCTGTGGACCCTGCTGTCCTTTCGCCTTCCTAAATAATCATGATATAGCATGTGTCCTAACAGTTTCAAAGGAATGATAGGGACGAATAAATGGACGCATAGGAACGAATAAATGGAGGTCCCGTCTCCTACAGGGTTAGGGGTAGGAGACGTTAATTTCCCACGCACGAGATTACTGCGTGATGGATGTCCTCCCCTGGTGTGGGATGGGTGGGTTGTTGTCTTGCGTTTCATACATGAGCCTCTGGCTCGGGCAATATGGGTAACCATGCCCCACGTAAAGACATGAAACTTTGATTACTATTACTATAGATATCTGTCCAATGAAATGGAAAGGTTGCAAAAACGCGCGCTGCGGATGATTCAACCTGACTTATCCTACGCTGAGGCTCTAGTAGCTCTTGACTTTGCGTCACTGTACGAGAGGAGGGAGATCTTGTGTGATGCTCTATTTGATCAGATTGTAAGGGACGAGAATCACAAGCTCCATGATCTGCTGCCTCCACGCAACGAGTCCACCTATCGCACCCGCAGCCAGAGATACTTCAAGCTACCGATTTGTAAGACAACTAGGTTCAAAAACACATTTATCATGGCGAACAGTTTTAATTATTAGTAGTTATCTTAATTATTTGTATTTTGGTTTTTGATACTTCTCTTATTGTATTTTATTGTAGATTACACTTTGCTGCTTTCATTGTAGTTATCTTAGAGTAAGAGATAATTTATTCCCATTGTAAAGTAAGTCGTATTTCAGCCGGCCCGGGGGCTGCAATGATTTTACTTCCTAATAAAGCTATCTAAAGCTATCTATCTATCTATCGTTTCCTCTTTCTGTGGACCCTGCTGTCCTTGCACCTTCCAAAATCATCATGATAAGAAGACAAATGATATTTTTAAGCAACATAATGCGAACCTGGGTGACAAGCAAGCTATCCAGTTAGCAGACTACGACTGTTAGCCCTAATAGCTCTACTATCATACTATGGTTACGATGGCGGTTGAATTCCAAAATTGGATCGCACACACTAGTGAGTGGTGATGTGGCTGTTTGTCTTTCACCTTTACTACGCTAAGAAACATATATGATTATTTTTAGACACCAGAAGCTTGATGTTTATTTTCATTTTATTTTATGTGCATATGCTTTAATCAAGAGGCGAACTCCTGCTTGACTCAGCACGCAAACACCACTGGTATAGAAATAATGGATTTAGAAACGTCTTTGGAATAAAAGCTGTGATTCGATCTTCCATCTTCCAACGTAGGAGGACAATTTGTCTTGGACAGTCCACCCGGCCGAGTAGACCGCCTTCTCATTTTGGTTACTAATCAGAATCCAAGGATTGTAGTGTTACTGACTTTTATCAGTATATGTCGCCGCGAAGAACTGATGTAAAATTGTACAGGATGAGAGGGTAGAAAAATTATTTACTCGCTCGCCGACAATTTCTTGAGAAGGTAAAAAATTAGATCCATTTAATTTTGAACGATCACTATGATCTTTCCAAGCTGATTTAAGGGTATGTAAAACACAAAAAATACGTTCACAAGTTTACATGCTTTTGTAAAAGAGGTTTTGTTTATAGCATAAAGCAGAAAACTGTCAACTTAAAGCATTTAATCTGTCAAAGATTATCTTGCGCCAAGAATGTGGATGAAAGGACTTATCCCCCCTTTGCAGTTAACGGTTAAAATAAATTTATAACTATAAATGATAACTTGGGTTTATAAAATATACGAAATGTAAACGTACTAGACTAAAAATGAAAGAACTTTGGCGAGGACTCATTTTCATTGCTTATTGTGGAAACATTTAGAAACAAGTGTTTTGTATAAGTATCAGTCCATGAGCTGATAACAAGCAAAAAAATATTTTTCTCTCAGTTTTCTTCATGGTGAGCTTGGAACTTATCACATCAGTCAGACACAACCATAAAGCTGTGTGACTTTTAAACAAAGTTTTGCAGCCTTGAATCAAGTGCGGAATCTCCTGGATTTTTTATAGTTGATTTTAACTCCACCCGGTAAGTTATGATTATCTAACAGCTCCCATGGAAACCGTCCACTCAAAGGCATCTCAAAGGAGATGTTTATGAAATACTCGAACGTGTGACCAGTTCCGTTAATCTGCCAATCCGCCCAGACTTTATCTATGAAGCTGTGATGAATCCAAAACTCCGGAGAGAACGAAGCCGAGTGCTGTTTTAACATATGACCGCCAACACAGTCGTTAAAGTAGGGTGAAGTTTTTCCCGAACAAACTTTTCAAACGCAACAAAATTTTCATCTTTTGCTATTTTTTTAATCACGTCTTTCCCTGGAAGGAAGCATGACATGTTAAAACGTCTTTGTAAACAATTTTGTCCAGTATCTTCAGGTATAAAGAAAGCGTCTTTCTTAAAAGGTCCGTCTCTAACGCAATTATCAGACAAAGTTCCGTCACCCCCCAAACCGTGAGGACCCGGATTCCAAACATCGTGTGTCTCCGTTCCTCGGGCCCAGCGTTTCTCGTCCTTACTCCAGTCCCAATAGGGAATTGTAACTCTGCAATCAACTTGACGAAGGATGTTTTCAAACTCCAGCAAATACCACCTGTGCCAGGGTAGAAAGATCTGAGGCATGTGATGGAGGAGTTTGGTAGGCATCCGGGCATGCACTTTGCTGATTCTTCTGTAATCATCTTCATAAATAGGGTTTGTTGCAGCAGTTTTGATAGCACCAACAAATCTTTTTCGCTCCTGTAGGGTCATAGCTGTGAATTCCTTTCTAATCCGATGACAGAATAAAAGTTCGCCATCGTTACACATACATTGCCGTTCACATTCATCGAACCATGGGTTCTTGCCATGACAGATTATTGGATTACCTGTAAATTAATTCAAAGACAAGTGATTTAGAGGGTCAGTGAAAGAGAATGTTTTAGTCTAGATCAACGTACGGTGTGGTGTTTACCATTTGTTAAGTATCTCTTGTTAATTTTCTTCTAAACTTCTGTTTCACTCAAAGTGTACTTTGACTTCCACTTTTACCGCATCTTCTTGGCTGTCACCCGATGATTCTGTAAAATGTTGATTAAGGAATTGAGTTTCATTTCTGGTGGCTCACAAAAAAAATAGGTTAAGAAGTAATACTCGACTCCTATCGACCATGTTCATCCCCAGCCGAAGAAGCCAAGCTTTCTAAAAGCGTGGGGTCACTGTCAAACAGAAGGCACACACCAGATTGTTAAATCGTTTATATTGAACCCTAAGCCGTGTCACCTAATGTGACTAAAGAGGCCCCCTCATGACACCCCAGGACCTTCCAGGATCCCCCTAGCTACGCCCTTGATCTCAACACCCTGTCAGGTTTCCGTGACAGTCACGCAAGACCCATTCATATCCCGAAAGGTATGGGTAGAGAGTGGCACTATGCGAGTGACATCATGACTTGCCTAAGAACACAACACAATGATTCCCTGGTGTTAAGTGCACTAACCAATCATGCCCGGTGTTTTCAGGCGTGCTCCCCTTACTCAGGTCTCAATAACTAAACTTAAACGATGAGCAATACTTAACCTGTCATGTATCGTTTTTTTAACCCAGCGTAGTTCAGGCTTGGACACAAGTTGCTCTGTTTTATCAAAGTCGCTGTCATAATCAAGAGTGAACGGTACGAAGTAAGGAGGTCTCCAGAACAGCGGGGAACAGACAGGCAGTCAACAGCTTTCTACATCGAAACAAGTTTAAACGTACGCTTTAACATTTGAAACTTTCCTCCTTAACCTTCCTCATAATCTTGTCTTATAAACTAGATCCTCGAACTTTTATTGTGAGTAAAAGAGGTGCGTCAGATCTAGGATATTTTACTGAGAAATTATCAATGCTAACTCGATTAACTGATTTAATGATAAATTCATGTGAATCTAAAGGTTTTCATGGCAATGAATTGTCTGAATACTGCGTTTGGACATAAATAGGATTAAATAGATAAAATACATTACAATAGGGAAAAATTGTCCCGCAAAAAATTGTTATTCATTCATTAAATACCTGCACTTCCACGCAATTTTGAAACAGCTGATCTGAGTTCCTTTCCTCCAGGGCCTGGAAAATTTCATGAAAATTTGAAGCACAGTTTTTGATCGTCATTTTCTGACATAACTCAATATTTTCGACAGATCTCACACAGAGCATTAAGATCGCAATGACAAAGACAAGCTGGTTACGCTGTGGAACCATGTCGGTGATCTTCTTTTCAAGTGTATCTAAAATCATCACGAAACACGAGAATTGTATATATATATATATATTTCAAAACAACTCATTTCCTTCCCCTTGCCATGGAAATTTAAAGGACACTGACGAGGTTTGTATACACAATTAGACAAAAAACTAATCTAAATCAACAGGGTGACATGGTTTCTTCCTTGTTACATATTAACATTTCAAACACCTTAATTTTATATTGTTTCCAATCATTTATTAGAAAAAGCCTCCGGAGGCTGTTCAACAATATGCTTACAAGTTATTTCCTCTTTATGAAATAGCTATCCTCGAGTGTTTAGAAATCGTTAGGTATATTGATCTAATTCTTTTAACAGACATTGTGATTTTGTCAACTATACAATAACGAGGAAACATCATCAAATTTTCGTTTTCCTTGTAAGCATTCAATTAATATGAAAATAATAGAGAGATTTTGACAATTTAGCACGTGTAAAATGGAATCGTACGATGTTACCTTTGCAGGATAGGGTGTACGTGATTGTGTGAAAATGTCGAGCCAAGGGAGACAGCTTAGTACCTTATCGGCCGAGCTCTCGGAGCGATCAAATTTCCAAATCGTCATATTGTCCCGTTTAGATAAATGTAGGACTAAAACACATTTCCTGAGACACTGAAAAAACCCGACACAGAGACATTGGGAGGCAGACTTTGCATAATCTCAAGAAATTCCAGGCTGCCAAAATCATAAGACAAGTCTAAGGCATTCGTGTCATGTATGTATTAGAGGTGCGTCCATACCCAGCCATTAATTTCATACCATGAGCACTGCTGAAGTAAATCTCGATCTTCACGATACAGGAGAAATTTTTACATGAAAAATTACTGATCAAAAGTGGGTTGGTTTACTTCAAAGAGTTTTCCAAATGAATCAGAGAGAAAAGGGTAAGTCATCCTACCCAACCCCCGTTTGGCAAAAAGCCAGCCATAAGCCCTCTCTCTTTTTTTAATGTTTTTTCTTTTTTTTAGTGACACAAATTACTAGTTGACCTACAGTTGATATAACAAGATACTCAAAATTCGTACAAGGTAAAGCCGATAATACAAGCAAGATTTTATTAAAAATTGTGTCTTCTTACTTAACAAATACAAATTTATCGAAAAGTCAGTTGATGCACGTACCTATAACCACTAAAATTGCAACAAAAACCCATTCTATGATGGAAGACCTCTATTGCTAAACAAGATGCGTGATTAATAGTTGAAAATATTCTGTAAGCTTCATTGAAAAATATACAAAGCAGAAAGTTTGCGGAAAATTTGAAACTAGTAGTGCTATTTTGAAAATGTGATTTTCACTGAGAGTATCAATTTTGAATCTTATGTCAATTCTTGAGTTATGATTGCCAATATTATCCATGCCATCCCTGGGGGAACTTAGGAGCACAAGAGGTATTATTCAGGGATGATGATGATGATGATGATGATGATGATGGGAGCAGTCGTATGAAAAAGGACGCGCAAAGATGGCCTGTAGCGGAAAATTGAAGAATCTAAATAGTCGGAGTGTGTTTTCAATTTTACAAAGTTTAAGCTTTTTTCAGATACATTTTGACGAAACTACCGAGTAGAGAAAACTTTCATCTAATTCAGGGAAACTTGTTAAAACAATAAATCTTTCCTTAAAAACTAAGTTTCAAACTTAAGGAGGGTCTATACCCTCCTTCTGATTTAGCAAGGAATATCAGTCGCAGCATTCATACCATTCAACAAGTTAGGAGCGATATCCTTTACAATTTGCTTCACTATATCCCAAAGGTCAGAAGCCACGTAAAAATACTTTTCCGGTGGACTAGAAGCCACCTCCATTATCTCCGTTATGCCATTAAAGTAGCGACCAACGCCGACAACGTAAATTTCTACACCACTTTCCTTTGATTCTTTGGTCTTTGCTATGGTGTCAGAGGGGGAATCGGATGTTTCATATGTGACGAGGAAAACTATCTTCTTGTCTGGATCAAGACGTCCGCCTAAAAGACATGGAACAAAACCTAAATTAATTTAGGGGTGAACGAAGGAATATAAATCACCCTTGTGAGTTTCATGTAAAACTTCTTGATTGAGAATACATTATGCGTAGTTTGGACAAAGGCTGACGATTTCGTTATGCAGCATTACCATTTATGGAATACATTACCATTTATGGAATACATATGCGTAACCCAGGATTACTTGACTTGATTTTTCTTAACGCTGAATCTCTTCTCAAAAATTCCGGAGCTGAGAAGGTTTCATTACATTTCACAGCCATTTATGCAACTTATTAACAGGATGTAATATCCTAAAGGGCTAGTATTATTTCTTATATTTTCCCCTTTTCTCAGTCTCATTCTCATATTCATTACGATATGAGTAGGAAAATTTACCTGCCAAGCGATCTTCAAATAGTTGCATGGCTTTCACCAACGCAGCATGAGTGTTAGTTCCCCCTCCTGGGTAAGTGATTCTATTCATCTCACTGGCTGCGAAATATTCCGCCAAAAAATTGACTGTTCACAGTGGCTGAGTCCGAGAATGTGATCGCTGAATACTTGAGGTTAACGTAGATGTTTTTCACAGCTAATAGCTAACGAAGCGCCTTCTTTGCCTTCTAGAATTCACAATATCCAACTTTTTCTGAGCCATCCATGAGAACAACAACATGGTGAGCCTCTCTTGAAGAAGGTCTTTGGAACAAACTCCGAAATCCAGCACCAATTGGAGGCTGCTGAGATTTAGTTTTTACGAAATTTTCTTCGAGTCTCTTTGCATTTGCTTTGTCACTCGAAACAGGACGAGCTGAAAAAAACCAATAAAATGAATCCCCTGATATCATCTAAGACTAATTGACTAATAATAAAGACTGATAGTTTCTAAAGAAACTGTTTGGGGCTGCGTCGGTGGGGTAACGAAATAATTTGGATAAATCAACAAAGTTGAAATGGTAAATTGGCCACCGTTACGATTATAAAAGCTGACGTTTCGAGCGTTAGCTAGACCTTCGTCGGAGCGAATGACGAAGGGCCGGGAACGACACTAGTTGAAACACAACAGTAAAGTATGAGACAAGTTCTCATTCCTGTATTTTTACTGTTTTGGTCTAGATATTTTCAACGGTGTCACTTTCTTTTCAGTTGTAATTGTAAGTGTCCTAAGAGAAACTCTCTGGACCTATACACTGTGTGACTTGTGACGAAAACGAAACACGTCTCATGAACGAGCGGAATTTCAAATACAGTTTTGAGGAGTAACAAACCCCAACACCTGTACACCTGTTTTATTTTTGAGTTTAAAACTAACACCAAAACTAAACAATGTTAATATTCCCTGTTTAAAATTAAAACTTCCGATCGAAAGTAAATTTGTACATACCTGAAGAGGGATCTTCAAAAACTCTTTTTGCTTCTGCCAACGCAGCCTGAGTGTTAGTTGATCCTGGGATATGGGGAAGGTTCTTTATGTTAATTCCTGCCTCCGGATTAACAACGAAATTGAAATCGGTCGTGGCAGTACTTGCAAATGTAACTGCCGCGTATCTGTAGTCATGTCCTACTTCTGACGCAATGTCAAGCATGTTCTTCAAGGCTTGCTTTCCTTTTTCGTAGTTGCAGTCCCCAATCGAGCCTGAACGATCCAGAATCACCACGATATCTTCCTGTGAGACCTGCCTCTTGCTCCGTCCAATCTGAGACAAGATCGAGAGGGGTACTGATCACCAGTTTAGTTGCGTTCTCATTTTTCGTCGGAACATGTTGAAAAGCTAAAATAAAAACATAAGAGTATACGAATGAATAAAAGCTATTTAATCATTAACATGCTCTCCACAAGTAAACTAACAGATGCTTCACTGCCACCTAACCTTTACACAGTCGAAACACGTTCACGTGTACTAACTTGAATCGAAATCCTAAGCAAGTCAAGTTTGTACCGTATTTTTACAGAGTATGTGTTTTTGGGAAAAGTTCTCCTTTCGCCCATCAAACACATTGCGGTCATAGAGAAATGTGAGTTTTACACAGACATAGTTATGTACTCGATGAAGATTTTATGAGCAGCTAAACCAGCGTTTTTCTTGCGAAAAAAAAAAAAAAAACCAATCGACTGTGGTTATTCCGTCATAAAAATAGGTTCAGTTTATCTAGATGAAATCTCGAAATTATTCTACCCCTTCGATTATGCAGTGATCTTTCAACGCCAGATAAAACAAAGAGTTCTCCTTATCTTAGTTTATCTGCTCTGATAGCCAAATCTCGTTCGTTTTAGCTGAAGAATTCCTTGATAGTTTGAATGTAATATCTCAAGAGCAATACAATAAGTTTGAAGCTATGCTGTTGATGAGGAAACCGCACATCGGGCCACTAAATTCGGTGACAACTGGGGAGGATCGGATCGAGTGGGTGAAACACTCTCGTCTTTTGGGTGTTACTATCGACGAGAGACTTTCATGGACCCACCACCTTACTAATGTAAAAAAAAAATTTGTAAACAAACTTTGCCTTTTGAAAAGGAGTTCGTTCTTCAACAGAAACGCCCGATTGGACTTATACTTCAAGATAATACTACCATCAGTTCTACACGGCCCTTGACAAAATATCTGCTAGGTTTATCAGGGAATGAGCTGATCTTATCTGTGTGCCGATATGTAATATTTTTAATCAATCTATTAGCCAAGGGACGTTACTAGACGACTGGAAATATGCAAGGATTACCCCTCTTTATAAACAGGGTGAGCGCGGTGATGCTAACAATTACCGCCCAATATCGGTGATTTCAATAATGGCGAAGGTGTTTGAAAGGATAGTTTATGAACAGTTATATGCCTATTTGGAAGAGCACGATATTCTATGTCAAAACCAATCAGGGTTTCGTGCTAATCATTCGAATGTAACAGCTTTTTTGGAAGCGACAGATTCGTGGGCATATAATATTGATAACGAGAAAATCAATGGAGTCATTTTTCTAATTTGAAAAAAGCTTTTGACACTGTTGATCATCAAATCCTTCTATCGAAACTAAACTATTATGGTATACATGGCAAATCTTTCAGATGGTTTCAGTCATATTTGGAAAATCGAACACAAAAATGCTCTGTGAACGGGTCGCTATCCAATAGCTACTCATTGACTTGCGGCGTCCCTCAAGGGACCATCCTCGGTCCATTATTGTTCCTATTATATATCAACGATCTTCAAAAGTGCTTATCAAATTGTAAACCGAGAATGTATGCCGATGACAAGCTCCTCACATATGCGGGAAGCAATCTTGAGAACGTTCAGTTTTGTCTAAATAAAGACCTAGAAAACGTCTTCAATTGGCTACAAGCGAACAAACTCACGTTGAACATGACTAAAACCGAATTCATACTAATAGGGTCGAGGCAGAGACTGAATACTCTCCCATTTTCTCGATCCAACGGTGTTTCGCCACTTCTCCTTCTTTGAATTTCTGTCGGAGGATGGCAGAAAAAACTCCAAATAGAGAGGCGATGGCAACTTCATTGTTGTGAACATATCGGCCATCCAAGCTCCCACCATTTTTCAAATCCGAAAGCTGGACCATGCAAAACTCGCTTGGAAAATGTGCCACTAACGGGCTACTTGAGAGAAACTTCCTCACTCTTACGCCACATATCTTGAAATTTAAAACAAACCATTGCCTTGCCTCATCTGTAGAAAGAGAGTGCAACAATTCAACCCTTCGAAGTTCGAAGGTATCCATAACTGCACTCGACCGCGGGAAACTAAACTTTCCCGCTTTTGCCTACGCATATAATATGAAATCCAATCTCGAAATGTCGATAGGCCGATCCAGCCCCTAAAAAAGAACAGGCTTCATCGTGCCCAGCAGGAGTAGAGATATAGTACAAAATCAAGGAATTACTCAGATTACTGTGAGCGATTACAAAAACAAGCTGTCAAGGCGATAATAGACACTTAGCCGGTTTATGACGTCACTCCATAGCAACCAGCCTTTTCGAATATTGAACTTCCGTTTACTTGTGGCTCGTGATGAATACTCAAGAAAGCCAGGTTACAACTACAAAATCGCTTGGTGTAATAATAGACGATAAACTCGATTGGCATAGTCACATCGCAAAACTAACGAAAAAGATCGCCTCTGGTATCGGGACCCTAAAGCAAATTAGGCACCCGATACCAGCATCAACCTTACATCTCATTTACCAAGCTTTAGTAAAACCTCACTTTGATTACTGTGACATTGTTTGGGGTAGCTGTGGAAAAACGCTACGAGACAAACTGCAGAAATTGCAGAATAGAGCAGCCCGTGTGTTGACATTCTCTAACTATGATGCTGATGCAACTGATCTACTCGAGTTTTTAGGGTGGAAAAATCTTGCACGCCAGCAGGAAATCCACAAAGCCACCATGATGTTTAGATGTCTGCACGGGCTAGCTCCAAGGTATCTAGTGTTTAAGTAGTGTTTAAGGTATATAGTGTTTAAATTAAGATTACATTACATTACATTACGGACTAGTCGTCTGGGGCGGCTGCCCTAATGCAGAGCTTCTACATTTACTAGAAGTACTTCACCGTAGGGCGGCTAGAATTATATACAACTTGCCCCGAGATATGCTTACTGAGGAAGTTTACCGACATTCGAACTGGAATACTTTAACCCTCTATTATAAACTTCGATTAATTAAACTACTCCATAGCTTGTTTATAGGTGAAGCACCTACGGCTCTGTCATACTAACAAACAAACCATGCACCACATAAGATTTTCGAAGGAGTAATAATATAATTGTGACGCATTTTAACTCGCAGTTTCTTAAAAACTCCATTAGCTATAGAGGCGCTATACTCTGGAACGCTGTCTCGAAACATTTCGCAGACCAGGTTTCAGTTTTTTATCGCAAAGTGAAGAAGAACTCTTATTTTAAGGATCTCGTTTTTAGCGCACAGTCAGTCCAGTCACTACCCAGGCACTACCAAGATTTTAAATGCTTTTAACTTAACTATTTTTATGTTTTAAACCCTGTAGTCAATTTACTTGTAGATAAATAATGTAAATCATTTTTATTATTCTTACTGTATATTTTGTAGAGTGATTTTAAGGGACACTATTCTTATTGTTATTGTAATCATATTCCCACGACCCCACAAGCCCCCAGCTTTAAACCTCATCGTGTTTAAATAAAGGATATGATTGATTGATTGATACTGAAATACGGGCATCTATGAACGCGAAGTTCCCAATTTGACTATGAGTTAGACTTGGCGATTAAATCAATTGACCTAAGCGCCTTTATACTTACAATGATAATACCGTTGATAACGTTTTAGAGCTGGTCTGAACCAAAATGGGTTCCTGCCAAGTTAGAAAGGCAAGGATGACGATCATCGTCAATCGGTAAAACAACGCAGCCATTGATGGAATGGTTTTTGGCGAAGAGATTACCCTCAATTGTTTGAAGAGATCTTTGTTCTTTGAAGACTTAGCTGGTTATGACGGCTTGGCTGATTTTATAGGCAGAAAGCAATCCCTGTACGTGTATTCCTTTTGAGCAAGGCGTGTAGCTGAGGGAGAGAATGTAGCAAAGGCTGTGGCGGGAAAGCTGAGGTTTGCGTCACGTGGGAGGCTGTAGCTTTTTTTACCAAACAGTCTTTATTAACGATGCGCTGACGTTGATTTAGGGAAGTCGTTGAAAAAGAATTTGAAAGAACAACAAATATCACCTGATCACCAAGTTTCTAATCTACAAAACCAGTCAACGATAGCATCTTCATCAATTAAAGTTACGGTTCAAGCGCTGTTCTTTATCAAAAGTCCTAATTTTCACAGCTACGCCGCTTTTTCCAGGGAGCCTCCCATTACCCACACTTCCATAACACAGCTTAGTAAACAAAAAAAATAAATAAATAGAAACGAAAATACTTTCAAGAAAACTAAGCATGTGCCAAACTATTTTTGAAAAAAGCTCAACTAGACAGGAAAGCCAGACTGGAACCTGTCTCTCTGTCACGTTCGATCTTGAGGCGCAAACTCGATCCGTTTTTCAAAAACGAAGATATCCTCTCTTGTACTTCCCCACTGGATTTCGTTGCTTAAATATGTTAAGTAGAACTTCAACGACCGAGCGCGATGGAGTATCTGAATTTAGCTAAAACGTGTAAAATAGATTTCACAACCACATGAAATGTGTGGAACTCTTCCATATTTTCTTTGTTAAGCAATGCCCTTGCTGCGTGACTAATGTTTTTTTTTTTAACTTCTTTGACCTTCAGCAACAGGGAAGCCGATTTAGAAAATGACTAAGATACATGGGTCGTAAAGTAGTCTGATTGTTTTATTGTAATTAGATCCAGATATCGTTTAAACTAAGATCTGATCTACAGCAACAAACAACCTAATTCAACACACTGGTGACGTAACTAGGGTTTGTGGTAATGAAGGTTACCATGATCTCGGATAAGCGCTTTAGAATGCGCAGTAACAGATATCACGTCTGGTCGATATCGATTTGGAGAAGACTAAGAGGAGGGGGGTGAATAGGCTAACGGATCGGCGGATTCCGAGAATTATTTTGCCCGGATTTCGGATTTCGAGCAAAATTTTAACGGATTTGCGGATCCAGAAGTTGCAACGGTTCGCGATTTCGTCGATTTTTTAGGTTCGGATTTTGGATTTTGTTTGTGAGGAAGTTCGGATCGTGGATCTGAACGATCGTCAGAAATGCGTTGTTTTCTGAGTATGTGTATTTTTATGTCACGGACTAGACTCTCTGCATGTCACGCGTTAGGGAAATAGTAACGCACTGGGACGTCTGCTGTGTTCGCGCCCCTATCCATGACACTGTACCCCACCAATTGCGATTCGCTCCATGGGAAGGCCATTGCCTAGCTAACACACAACAGCTCAAGGTGCGTTTTCCACCTTTTTACGAGACAAGTAGCGAACGGATTCGGATTTAACAATATTTTTTAACGGATTGACGGATTTGGTTATCAAATCGCAGCAGAGCGGCGGATTTGCATACCCCTATTCACCCCCCCCCCCCCCCTCTAAAAGAGATAAAAAAGCCGAAATAATACTGACGATAACTTTTATATGTAATTATGAAAGCAAACAAAAAAAATAATATGACGGGACATGATTAAAAGTCGACCGTTAGGTACAAATACACACAAAGCACTGCAAGACTACATTTTAATTTTTACTAGTTTTACAACCGTTTTTGCCCCATACAATCTTACCAAAATCTAATCAACGTCGCTTTTACATCTAATGGGAAAAATGAACAATCCTGAGAGGAATATTCTAGAGGATCACTGTCTTCTAAGAGACAAAATCGCTGCTTTAAGATAACTAGGTTTTACTAACTGAGTTGATGATGTGAATGGGCCACCTGTAAAAGAGTCAGAAGCTGACGTTTCGGGCGTTAGCCCTTCGTCGGTGCGAATCAATACTGTGACAGCTAAAAAGATCAATTTTTGTGGCTAGTGCCTCCTATAGGAGGCGAAAGTAGAAGACGCTATTTTTGCAGTCGTTCTATTTCCGATGAATCAAATAATTCGAACTCCGGAACGCGCCCTTTGGAGGGCAATTGGCGCCCAAAATATTTCGCTAAATATTTCGCTTGAATTTTGAATGAATAACACTACTAATGAAATTTTCTCAGACAAACTGACCTTTTTGTTACAGAAAGTACGTAAGCTAGTGAAATTTGCCCTGACAATGTTAGCAGCCGCTTCTCGTAATCGTTGCGTGACAACCCAAAGAATAGCTGCTATAAAACCGAGATGAGCACGATTCGGCGGCCACTTGGGAGGCGAAGATTGTTGGCCGTGCGGGAGACTTCTGGGCGCCGAATGTGCCAGGCTTCAAGAGACTTAGGTTTCAAGATATTTCATGGCTTGAAGTGCGCGAAGGATCAGGGAAAGGTTTTCCTATAGGTATATGAAAGGGCCTAAGATTGAAGTATTTCGAACTGGGGTCTTCTTGTCTTAACAGTTTATCAATCAGACACGTCAGGTGGGTTAGATTTTTTATATCCGCGTGCTCAGTAGACATGAATCAAAACTGGTCACGCTTTCTTATCTTTTGAGGCGGGAATTGTTGTAATTAGGGGTACTATTCACTTACTAAAGATACATATCATAGCAAAAATAAGTTTTCAGTCCGCAGTAACATTTCAGTACAAATTACGAAGCATGAATACCATCATCTCCTCTAACTACAAGGAGGTTCAACTTTGCCATCTGTGCGGACGACTCATTTGTCGGACGTAGCTTGGCTACATTAGAGGGACCACTGACATTTTTAATTGTAAAAATTATGCTGATCAGCTGGGAAGGAGGCTAATAGCACCATTTCGTCTTTCTGTAATCGAAATGTCGTATACCGTTCTCGAAAATCTCCGCCTCACTGTCTTTGAGTGCTCTGGCATGAGTTCTTCTTTGCTGTGGTTGTAACAGACCACCTGTGACAAGGAAAACAATCTTCTTTGCATGACAGCGGTGACCTTTACAAAAGGAAAACAGTAATAGAAATAGAAAGAATCACGTTGCGTCGAGACCTGTTTCATCGCCTTCAATTTACGGTAACGCAAAGACGATGAGATGCAATTTGGGTCAAAATTTTGACAACGAGAAATCCTGTCTGAGTAAGGTCCACTCTGATCACGCGCTAAAGCTGGAATTCATTGACCATGTCTTGCGCTCCAAAAAGGCCAAACTTTGAACAATCCGGTAAATTGCCACCAAGTGATTATTTTATTTTATTTATCATAGCGGTATCGTCTCCAACCGCTACTTTTGAAGTTATTCAGAGTTCAAAAACAGGCAAAATAAGAACGCATGGTCTGTTAATCTTATGTATGCTGATGTTTAACCCTTGTGCACTTATGTTGATAAATCTGAGAAAAGAGACTTACCCCAGCACATCGTTTCTCAGATCTTGCAAGGCCTTTATCTAAAACTTTCTTACAATCAAAATCTTTTTAATTTAAGCTGTTCTTTGGCAAAGCAATGATGACTTGGTCGAGCAATGTTATAAAATATATTTTTCTATGATTTATTTGCAGCTTCTCGCAATGTTCCTTTCCCTGTCGATAAAAAAAAAATGGATGCTCAGCGACAAACAGTGGACTCGTCACAGAATTGACGCAAGTTGGGCCACGTTTTCCTAGAGAGCAGAGAGACTAGCAAGAGGGGTGAGACACGTACGACACTAGCCCTTCGCTTACAGTTCAGATCATTATCAGGTAAGAAAACCATAGATTATATTTTTCCCGCAAACTGACCCGGGGTGCTGCGACAAATTCGAAGTTTGGGGTTCAAATGAACGCTTTTAAAAGGGAAAAAACGAGGAATGACATCGAGAATGGAAGATTGTAGTCATAGCGCGCTTTCTGAAACATACGGAGCCTCTGAAAGGATGGGTGGCCATCTTTATTTCCTCTTAATTTCTACAATGTGGTAGTTTTGTGTTATTCAATAGACTGTTTGCATACAACTTAATTAGTAACGCTAACGTCCAAGTTTAATTTAGGTTAATCCATTCAGCAATGATACACAGTTTAATTTCAGTTTGATACACAGTTTAATTTCGTAGAGCTCTGGACTCTTACAAATAATCCGAAAAAATATTTTCTCTAACCTACTTAAAAAGTACAATAAATTTTACCATGTTCAAACTTTTTAGGGCTCAGTATGCATTGTGCAAAATGCATTGCGCGCCGTCCAAACAATTTTACGAGATAAAAAAATTTCAAGGCATAAATCAATCACGACATTCTTATTCAACGAATAACTTTTAAAATAAAAAACACGGAAGCCTGGGGAACTTTGAGGGAAGGTCGTCCATAAACTCCACCTCACTTTCCGTAGCTGCACGGTGGATTACAGGGACCGAGAGGTTGCTTAGGAAAGCCCTTCTTTAAAATCAGCCTAGTGACTTCATAAAATTGACCCACAGTTTTAAATCGAAAAATATGTTGATCTGGGTCGCTAGCTACCTTGACCATTTCGTCTATTCCGTATATGTGATCTCCCACAGCAACCACATATATCGTTGCCCCTTTGCTCTTGAGTTTCTGAGCCATGGATATGGTTGAGTTCTTGTTATTTGACTGACCGTCAGTGATAAGGAGAACTACCTTTTTAGAACCATGACGACGACCTAGGATTGATAGAAGAATTTAAAGATTTAGTAATGGTAATAGGGCCGAGTGGAGTCAATTCGGTCTTTTATTAAATCCATTTTGAAATCACTGGTGGTCCCTGTTATCTGATTGGCTCTAATTGTTGCGATTTATTTACAAATCGCACCATTTTTTTCTCTAAATGGCACATTTTACGCTTGACTGAGTTTTTGACACATGACGTCAAAGTTTTTCTGCTTTGCATACAAAATAAGATATAAAAGCGTTTCCGGTTTCGCTTTTTATTTAAAAACCGCCTCAGTACTGCATCAGTAAAATATTTGAATTGACCAAGTTCTGTATTTGAGTGATTTAGAAATGGATTTAATAAAGTGGTAATTGAACCTTGTGTCGTGCAATTTTGGTCAGAAATCATACTTGTGGTTTCAAATCGAACTCGCGCTGCGCGCTCGTTTAATTTTGAAACCACGCGTATGACTTCAGCCCAAATTGCACTCCACTCAGTTCAACTACCATTATTAATCATGAAAGTGATTAACAGAGTCGGACAAATGCGAAACTGGAGTTTGGTTTGATAACTGCAAGTATGATTGAAGGCAGAATTGGACGCCACAAAGTCCTGTTACTTATTAATCAAAACCATGGCAATATTTTAGAAACCCAACAATCCATCGGTTAAACGTGTCGTAAAAAGTAGCAATTAACTCGGCGAGACTAGCGACAACGGCGCGCGCACACGACGCGTTCTGTCCACTTACACAAGCATGAAGCGTATACTATCCAATTATAGGCATAACACTTACACTGTCCCACTAATGCCCAAATCAAGCTCAGTGATAGTTAATCACGTTCAAGAATTTTCTTATAGTTTTAATCAGGAACATGTATGCTCTGTATTTCAAGCTTCTTTCGAGGTAGTCTAATCAGGATACAGTGATAACTGCAAGTATGATTGAAGGCAGAATTGGACGCCACAAAGTCCTGTTACTTATTAATCAAAACCATGGCAATATTTTAGAAACCCAACAATCCATCGGTTAAACGTGTCGTAAAAAGTAGCAATCAAACACGGCGAGATTAGCGACAACGGCGCGCGCACACGACGCGTTCTGTCCACTTACACAAGCATGAAGCGTATACTATCCAATTATAGGCATAACACTTACACTGTCCCACTAATGCCCAAATCAGGCTCAGTGATAGTTAATCACGTTCAAGAATTTTCTTATAGTTTTAATCAGGAACATGTATGCTCTGTATTTCAAGCTTCTTTCGAGGTAGTCTAATCAGGATACAGTGATAACAGTCAAATCGTAAGAGATCAGAGCGAATGTTGGTGGCTACAGTACATGGGGTCAGAAGCTTATGGTGATCGGAAATTGTAAAGTTTGCTTTAGAAGGGAAAGAAGGGTAAATCTCTACGCTGTGGTGGGGATATATGACAACCCTTTCATCGGGTCATTCTCATGAGTTATTTCGGTAGGTTCCATTCACGTAAAATATTCATGTGCCAGTCATGCGCACAAAAAAGCCAAATTTAAAACGTTCACTGAATTGGAGTACTCTACTGCTTTGATTTTGTTAAGCTTCACCAAAAAGGCGAAGGAAACGGAATTTCCTATGTTTGAATTTCTTGACCACTATGAGATAAGTACCATTCATTAAACTACGATGAGCCTACTCCGCGAAGTGGTTTTTAGAGTCTTCGCAGAAGAGAAAGTTAGGGAACTGAGATATACACGTCGCACATTGCATTAATTGCCTCCCGACTGTTAACTAACATTGTACCTGACAAAGGGTCCTCAAACAGCAGCTTTTTGGCTTCTGCAAGTCCAGCCTCAGTGTTGGTCGACCCTCCTGGGTAGACAATGTTTTTAATTTTGCTGGCCGCTGTACTACGCGGCGAGAACTTGAAGTTCACTTTGGCGGAATAAGAATACGTAACAGCTGCATATTTGGTGTCAAACATGCGATCATTCCCTTTCCCCATCACGTTTACAAGTGCCCTTTTCCCTTTATCAAATTCGCACCGGCCGATTGATCCTGAGCCGTCGATAACGGCAACGACATCCTCATTCGAATTGCTTCTCTTAGTAATCCTCGAGTAGCCGATGCCTAAGAAACTCGCCATGAATTTATCGGCAGTCACACTGGTTGAAGGGACAGTTTGAAAAGCTGAAATTAAGTTTAAAAAAGAATTCAGTTTGGAAGTATTCAACTCTATATCTGGAACTGACACGTACAAAGAACACATCTTTAGGGAAGCCCACTGACATAAATACTACTGAACATGTTACTAATTTCTCTTTCCTCTTTGCATTACTTTACCAAATGTAATTTTCCAACCTACATTTCTAATTAAAGAGCAATCTCAACCAAGCATAAGTAAAGCAGTAGCCGTTCTTAACATGTAATTGATTCAAGATATTACGTCTGGAATCAGTTGACCCGGGCCACGAGGTCTACTTGATAATAAACAAATATGGGAATTGAAGGAGTTCGTAAAGACTCGTGCATTTAGTAAATTTTAGCTTTGTAGGCTGAAGTGTATTTCATCCTTCAACAAAATCTTCCGTCCATCATCTGGGTTTTTGCATCCTGTCAATTTCAGTTTTCAAAGACATCGAAGCAATAATATTTGTCACGGAACTGACATTAACTATACATTACTTTCGTACATTTCTGGTTCCCTTGCCCCAAACAAAATTCTTCAGTCCGATGGACTATCTTCTGATAAATCAACTGCAGAACTCACCCTGATAAAAACTATCAGCTGGATCTGATGGGTAAGTTTGTGGTGGCGGTCGCCACAAAAGTCCTGAAATTTGTCCTGTGAGAATTACCAGTAGGCACAGCACAGAAATCAAACAAGTAGAAAGTCGTGACATTTTGAAGTCTTGAACTATTTCGGAAAAGTCGCTTTAAGTTGTTCAAGTTGAAGTCTGGAATTATTGGGGAGATCGCTCTATTTTATAAAGTAACTAACTTCCGTCTGTCGTTTCTATTTTGGTACTGAACAAGGAGAGTCTTCGTTTCAAGCGTTTACGTGTCTTAGATAGATGGGAACAGCATTCTATGTTTAAAAACACGTTTATATAACGTTAGAAATTTCGAAATCAACAAACTGTGGCTTGGCTGATTTTATAGGAAGAAAGCAATCCCTGTACGTGTATTCCTTCTTAGCAAGGCGTGTAGCTGAGGGAGAGAATGTAGCAAAAGCTGTGGCGGGAAAGCTGAGGTTTGCGTCACGTGGAAGGCTGTAGCTTTTTTTACCAAACAGTCTTTATTAACGTTGCGCTGGCGTTGATTTAGGGAAGTCGTTGAAAAAGAATTTGAAAGAACAACAAATATCACCTGATCACCAAGTTTCTAATCTACAAAACCAGTCAACGATAGCATCTTCATCAATTAAAGTCACGATTCAAGCGCTGTTCTTCATGAAAATGTCCTAAATTTCACAGCTACGCCACTTTTTCTAGGGAGCCTCCCATTACCCACACTTCCATAACACAGCTTAGTAAACAAAAAATATAAATAAATAGGAACAAAAATACTTTCAAGAAGACTAAGCATGTGCCAAACTATTTTTGAAAAAATCTCCAACTAGACAGGAAAGCCAGACTGGAACCTGTCTCTCTGTCACGTTCGATCTTGAGGCGCAAACTCGAACCGATTTTCGAAAACGAAGACATCCTTTCTTGTACTTCCCCTCTGGATTTCGTTGCTTAAATATTTTAAGTAGACGTTCAACGACCGAGCGCGATGGAGTATGAATTTAGCTAAAACGCGTAAAAGATATTTCACAACCACATGAAATGTGTGGAACTCTTCCACATTTTCTTTGTTAAGCAATGCCCTTGCTGCGTGACTAATGTTTTTTTTTTTTAACTTCTTTGACCTTCGGCAACAGGGAGCCGATTTAGAACATGACTAAGATACATGGGTCGTAAAGTAGTCTGATTGTTTTATTGTAATTAGATCCAGATATCATTTAAACTAAGATCTGATCTACAGCAACAAACAACCTAATTCAACGCACTGGTGACGTAACTAGGGTTTATGGTGCTGAAGGTTACCATGATATCGGATAAACGCTTTAGAATGCGCAGTAACAGATATCACGTCTGGTCGATATCGATTTGGAGAAGACTAAGAGAGATGAAAGAGCCGAAATACTACTGACGATAACTTTTATATGTAATTATAAAAGCAAAGAAACAAAACAATATGACGAGACATGATTAAAATTCGACCGTTAGGTACAAATAAAAATAAAGCACTGCAAGACTACATTTTAATTTTTACTAGTTTTACAACCGTTTTTGCCCCATACATTCTTACCAAAATCTAATCAACGTCACTTTTCCATCTAATGGGAAAAATGAAAAATCGTGAGAGGGATATTTTAAAGGACCACTGTCTTCTAACAGACAAAGTCGCTGCTTTAAGATAACTAGGTTTTATTAACTGAGTTGATGATGTGAATGCGCCACCTTTAAAAGAGTCGGAAGCTGACGTTTCGTGCGTTAGCCCTTCGTCGGTGCGAATCAATACTGTGACAGTTAAAAAGATAAATTTTTGTGGCTAGTGCCTCCTATAGGAGGCGAAAGTAGAAGACGCTATATTTGCAGTCGTTCTATAATCAAAGAATTCGAACTCCGGAACGCGTCCTTTGGAGGGCAATGGGCGCCCAAATTTGAATTTTGAATGAATAACACTACTAATGAAAATTTCTCAGACAAACTGTCCTTTTTCTTGCAGAAAGTACATAAGCTAGTGAAATTTGCCCTGACAATGTTAGCAGCCGCTTCTCGTAATCGTTGTGTGACAACCCAAAGAATAGCTGCTAAAAACCCGAGATGAGCACGGTTCGGCGGCCACTTGGGAGGCAAGGATTGTTGGCCGTGCGGGAGACTTCTGCGCGCCGAATGTGCCAGGCTTCAAGAGACTTAGGTTTTAAGATATTTCATGGCTTGAAGTGCGCGAAGGATCAGGGAAAGGTTTTCCTATAGGTATCTGAAAGGGCCTGAGATTGAAGTATTTCGAACTGGAGTCTTCTTGTCTTAACAGTTTATCAATCAGACACGTCTGGTGGGTTAGATTCTTTATATCCGCGTGCTCAGTAGACATGAATCAAAACTGGTCACGCTTTCTTATCTTTTGAGGCGGGAATTGTTGTAATGAGGGGTACTATTCACTTACTAAGTATACATATCATACCAAAAATAAGTTTTCAGTCCGCAAAATTCCAGCACAAATTACGGAGCATGAATACCATCATCTCCTCTAACTACTAGGAGGTTCAACTTTGCCATCTGTGTGGACGACTCATTTGTCGGACGTAGCTTGGCTACATTATAGAGACCACTGACACTTTTAATTGTAAAAATTATGCTGATCAGCTGGGAAGGAGGCTAATAGCACCATTTCGTCTTTCTGTAATCGAAATGTCGTATACCGTTCTCGAAAATCTCCGCCTCACTGTCTTTGAGTGCTCTGGCATGAGTTCTTCTTTGCTGTGGTTGTAACAGACCACCTGTGACAAGAAAAACAATCTTCTTTGCATGACAGCGGCGACCTTTACGGGAGGAAAACAATGATAGAAATAGAAAGAATCACGTTGCGTCAAGATCTGTTTCATCGCCTTCAATTTACGTTAACGCAAAGAAGATGAGATGCAATTTGGGTCAAAATTTTGATACCGAGAAATCCTGTCTGAGTAAGGTCCACTCTGATCACGCGTTAAAGGTGAAATTCATTGACCATGTCTTGGGCTCCAAAAAGGCCAAACTTTGAACAATCCGGTAAATTGCCGCCAAGTGATTATTTTATTTTATTTATCATAGAGGTATCGTCTCCAACCGCTGCTTTTTAAGTTATTCAGAGTTCAAAAACAGGCAAAATAAGAACGCATGGTCTAATAATCTTATGTATGCTGATGTTTAACCCTTGCGCACTTATGTTGATAAATCTGAGAAAAGAGACTTACCCCAGCACATCGTTTCTCAGATCTTGCAAGGCCTTTTTCTAACACTTTCTTACAAACAAATTTTTTTAAATTGAAGCTGTTAAGTAATTATGACTTGGTCTAGCAATGTCATAAAATATATTTTTCTCTGATTTATTTGCAGCTTCTCGCAACGTTTCTTTCCCTGTCGATAAAAAAGATAGATGCTCAGCGAAAAATAGTGGACTGGTCACAGAATTGACGCAAGTTGGGCCACGTTTTCCTAGAGAGCAGAGAGGCTAGCAAGAGGGGTGAGACACGTACGACACTAGCCCTTCGCTTACAGTTCAGATCATTATCAGGTAAGAAAACCATAGATTAAATTTTTCCCGCAAACTGACCCGGGGTGCTGCGACAAATTCGAAGTTTGGGGTTCAAATGAACGTTTTTAAAAAGGAAAAAACGAGTAATGACATCGAGAATGGAAGATTGTAGTCATAGCGCGCTTTCTGAAACATACGGAGCCTCTGAAAGGATGGGTGGCCATCTTTATTTCCTCTTAATTTCTTCAATGTGGTAGTTTTGTGTTATTCAATAGACTGCTTGCATACAACTTAATTAGTAACGCTAACGTCAAAGTTTAATTTAGGTTAATCTATTCAGCAATGATACACAGTTTAATTTCGTAGAGCTCTGGACCCTTGCAAATAATCCGAAAAAATATTTTCTCTAACCTACTTAAAAAGTACAATAAATTTTACCATGTTCAAACTTTTTAGGGCTCAGTATGCATTGTGCAAAATGCATTGCGCGCCGTCCAAACAATTTTACGCGATAAAAGAAATTTAGAGCATAAATCAATCACGACATTCTTATTCAACGAATAACTTTTAAAATAAAAAACACGGAAGCCTGGGAAACTTTGAGGGAAGGTCGTCCATAAACTCCACCTCACTTTCCGTAGCTGCACGGTGGATTATAGGGACCGAGAGGTTGCTTAGGAAAGCCCTTCTTTAAAATCAGCCTAGTGACTTCATAAAATTTACGCAGAGTTTCCACTCGAAGAATATGTTGATATGGATCGCTAGCTACTTTGACCATTTCGTCTATTCCGTATATGTGATCTCCCACAGCAACCACATAAATCGTTGCCCCTTTGCTCTTGAGTTTCTGAGCCATGGATATGGTTGAGTTCTTGTTATTTGACTGACCGTCAGTGATAAGGAGAACTACCTTTTTAGAACCATGACGAGGACCTGGGATTGATAGAAGAATTTAAAGATTTAGTAATGGTAATAGGTCCGAGTGGAGTCAATTCGGTCTTTTATTACATCCATTTTGAAATGACTGGTGGTCCCTGTAATCTGATTGGCTCTAATTGTTGCGATTTATTTACAAATCGCACCATTTTTTGCTCTAAATCACACATTTTACGCTTGACTGAGTTTTTGACACATGACGTCAAAGGTTTTCTGTTTTGCATACAAAATAAGATATAAAAGCGTTTCCGGTTTCGCTTTTTTTATAAAAACCGGCTCAGTACTGCATCAGTAAAATATTTAAATTGACCAAGTCCTGTATTTCAGGAATTTAAAAATGGATTTAATAAAGTGGTAATTGAACCTTGTGTCGTGCAATTTTGGTCAGAAATCATACTTGTGGTTTCAGATCGAACTCGCGCTGCGCGCTCGTTTAATTTTGAAACCACGCGTATGATTTCAGCCCAAATTACACTCCACTCAGTTCAATTACCATTATTAATCATACAAGTGATTAACAGAGTCGGACAAATGCCATCGAAGCTGGAGTCTCCTTTGATAACTGCAAGTATGATTGAAGGCAGAATTGGACGCCACAAAGTCCTGTTACTTATTAATCAAAACCATGGCAATATTTTAGAAACCCAACAATCCATCGGTTAAACGTGTCGTAAAAAGTAGCAATTAACTCGGCGAGATTAGCGACAACGGTGCGCGCGCACGACGCGTTCTGTCCACTTACACAAGCATGAAGCGTATACTATCCGACACTTACACTGTCCCACTAATGCCCAAATCAGGCTCAGTGATAGTTAATCACGTTCAAGAATTTTCTTATAGTTTTAATCAGGAACATGTATGCTCTGTATTTCAAGCTTCTCCCGAGGTAGTCTAATCAGGATACAGTGATTACAGTCAAATCTTAAGAGATCAGAGCGAATGTTGGTGGCTACAGTACATGGGGTCAGAAGCTTATGGTGATCGGAAATTGTAAAGTTTGTTTCAGAAGTGAAAGAAGAGGAAACCTCCACGCTGTGGAGGGGATATATGACAACCCTTTCATCGGGTCATTCTCATGAGTTATTTCGGTGGGTTTCATTCACGTAAAATATTCATGCGCCAGTCATGCGCACAAAAAAGCTAAATTTAAAACGTTGACTGAATTGGAGTATTCTACTGCTTTGATTTTGTTTAGCTTCACAAAAAAAGGCGAAGGAAACGGAATTTCCTATGTTTGAATTTGCTGACCACTTTGACGACATCGATCATCAAAAACAAGCTCGAAGAACATCGCCCCTATCATCCTTTCTTTGTTGACTCAGAGAAAATTTTAAAGGTAAAAAGGTCCGGGATAATTGAGATTTTTTCGTCGGTGTGTAAGAGTCCAATTTATCAGAACGGAAGCAAAGACTATGATATAAGTACCATTCATTAAACGATAAGCCCACTCGTGGAAGTGGTTTTTAGAGTCTTCGCAGAAGAGAAAGTTAGGGAACTGAGATATGCACGTCGTACATTGCATTAATTGCCTCCCGACTGTTAACTAACATTGTACCTGACAAAGGGTCCTCAAACAGCAACTTCTTGGCTTCTGCAAGCCCCGCCTCAGTGTTGCTCGACCCTCCTGGGTAGACAATTTTTTTAATTTTGCTGGCCGCTGTACTACGCGGCGAGAACTTGAAGTTTACTTTGGCGGAAGAAGAATACGTAACAGCTGCATATTTGGTGTCAAACATGGGATCATTCATTTTCCCCATCACGTTTACAAGTGCCATTTTCCCTTCATCAAATTCGCACCGGCCGATTGATCCTGAGCCGTCGATAACGGCAACGATATCCTCCTTCGAATTGCTTCTCTTAGTAATCCTCGAGTAGCTGATGCCTAAAAAACTCGCCATGAATTTATGGGCAGTCACACTGGTTGAAGGGACAGCTTGAAAAGCTGAAATTAAGGTTAAACAAGAATTCAGTTTGGAAGTATTCAACTCTATAACTGGAATTGACACGTACAAAGAACACATCTTTAGGGAAGCCCACT
Source organism: Stylophora pistillata (assembly GCF_964205215.1). Classification (NCBI taxonomy): domain Eukaryota; kingdom Metazoa; phylum Cnidaria; class Anthozoa; order Scleractinia; family Pocilloporidae; genus Stylophora; species Stylophora pistillata. The sequence continues at coordinate 21,593,857 of NC_142519.1, read as the reverse complement.
GACATAAATACAACTGTACCTGCTACTAATTTCTCTTTCCTCTTTGCATTACTTTACCAAATGCAATTTTCCAACCTACATTTCTAATTAAAGAGCAATCTGAACCAAGCATAGGTAATGCAGTAGCCGTTCTTAACATGTAATTGATTCAAGATATTAGGTCTGGAATTGACCCGGGCCACGAGGTCTACTTGATAATAAACAAACATGGGAATTAAAGGAGTTCGTAAAGACTCGTGCATTTAGTAAATTTTAGCTTTGTAGGCTGAAATGTATTTCATCCTTCAACAAAATCTTCCGTCCATCATCTGGGTTTTTGCATCCTGTCAATTTCAGTTTTCAAAGACATCGAAGCAATAATATTTGCCACGGAACCGATATAAACTATACATTACTTTCGTAAATTTCTGGTTCCCTTACCCCAAACACAATTTCTTCAGTCCGGTGGACTATCTTCTGATAAATCAACTGCAGAACTTACCCTGATAAAAACTATCAGCTGGATCTGATGGATAAGTTTGTGGTGGCGGTCGCCACAAAAGTCCTGAAATTTGTCCTGTGAGAATTACCAGTAGGCACAGCACAGAAATCAAACAAGTAGAAAGTCGTGACATTTTGAAGTCTTGAACTATTTCGGAAAAGTCGCTTTAAGTTGTTCAAGTTGAAGTCTGGAATTATTGGGGAGATCGCTCTATTTTATAAAGTAACTAACTTCCGTCTGTCGTTTCTATTTTGGTACTGAACAAGGAGAGTCTTCGTTTCAAGCATTTACGTGTCTCAGATGGATGGGAACAGAGTTCTATGTTTAAAAACACGTTTTCATAACGTTAGTAACTTCGATATCAACAAACTGTGGCTTGCCTGATTTTATAGCCAGAAAGCGATCCCTGTACTTGTATTCCTTCTTAGCAAGGCTTGTAGCTGAGGGAGAGAATGTAGCAAAAGCTGTGGCGGGAAAACTGAGGTTTGCGTCACGTGGAAGGCTGTAGCTTTTTTTACCAAACAGTCTTTGTTAACGTTGCGCTGAGGTTGATTTAGGGAAGTCGTTGAAAAAGAATTTGAAAGAACAACAAATATCACCTGATCACCAAGTTTCTAATCTACAAAACCAGTCAACGATAGCATCTTCATCAATTAAAGTCACGGTTCAAGCGCTGTTCTTCATGAAAATGTCCTAATTTTCACATCTACGCCGCTTTTTCTAGGGAGCCTCTTATTACCCGCACTTCCATAACACAGCTTAGTAAACAAAACAAAAAAAACAAATAAATAGAAACAAAAATACTTTCAAGAAGACTAAGCATGTGCCAAACTATTTTTGAAAAAAGCTCCAACTGGACAGGAAAGCCAGACTGGAACCTGTCTCTCTGTCACGTTCGATCTTGAGGCGTAAACTCGATCCGTTTTTCGAAAACGAAGATATCGTTTCTTGTACTTCCCCACTGGATTTCGTTGGTTAAATATTTCAAGTAGACGTTCAACGACCGAGCGCGATGGAGTATCTGAATTTAGCTAAAACGTGTAAAATAGATTTCACAACCACATGAAATGTGTGGAACTCTTCCACATTTTCTTTGTTAAGCAATGCCCTTGCTGCGTGACTAATGTTTTTTTTTTTTTGACTTCTTTGACCTTCAGCAACAGGGAAGCCGATTTAGAACATGACTAAGTTACATGGGTCGTAAAGTAGTCTGATTGTTTTATTGTAATTAATTCCAGATATCATTTAAACTAAGATCTGATCTACAGCAACAAACAACCTAATTAAACGAACTGGTGACGTAACTAGAGTTTGTGGTGCTGAAGGTTACCATGATATCGGATAAGCGCTTTAGAATGCGCAGTAACAGATATCACGTCTGGCTGGTCGATATCGATTTGGAAAAGACTAAGAAGAGGGGGGTGAATAGGCTAACGGATCGGCGAATTCTGAGAATTACTTTGCCGGGATTTCGGATTTAGAGTAAAATTTTAACGGATTTGCGGATCCTGAAATTACAAGGGTTCGCGATTTGGTCGACTTTTTAGGTTCGGATTTTGGATTTTGCTTGTGAGGAAGTTCGGATCGTGGATCTGAACAATCGTCAGAAATGCGTTGTTTTCTGAGTATGTGTATTTTTATGTCACGGACGAGACTCTCTCTCCATGTCACGCATTCAGGGAAATAGTAACGCACTGGGACGTCTGCTGTGTACGCCCCCTTATCCATGAAACTGTACCCCACCGATTGCGATTCGCTCGATGGGAAGGCCATTGCCTAGCTAACACACAACAGCTCAAGGTGCGTTTCCCACCTTTTCACGAGACAAGTAGCGAACGGATTCGGATTTAACAATATTTTTTAACGGTTTGACGGATTTGGTTATCAAATCGTGGCGGATCGGCGGATTTGCATACCCCTATTCACCCCCCTCTAAGAGAGATGAAAAAGCCGAAACACTACTGACGATAACTTTTATATGTAATTGTAAAAGGAAACAAACAAAATAATATGACCGGACATGATTAAAAGTCGACCGTTAGGTACAAATACACACAAAGCACTGCAAGACTACATTTCGATTTTTAGTTTTACAACCGTTTTTGCCCTATACAATCTTACCAAAATTTTACTTTTACATCACTTTTACATCTAATGGGGAAAATGAAAAATCCTGAGGAATATTTTAAAGGACCACTGTCTTCTTACAGACAAAATCGCCGCTTTAAGATAACTAGGTTTTTTTAACCGAGTTGATGATGTGAATGGGCCACCTTTAAAAGAGTCGGAAGCTGACGTTTCGGACGTTAGCCTTTCGTAGGTGCGAATCAATACTGTGACAGCTAAAAAGATCAATTTTTGTGGCTACTGCCTCCTATATGAGGCGAAAGTAGAAGACGCTATATTTGCAATCGTTCTATTTCCGATGAATCAAAGAATTCGAACTCCGGAACGCGCCCTTTGGAGGGCAATGGGCGCCCAAAATATTTCGATAAAACATGCGCTTGAATTTTGAATGAATAACACTACTAATCAAATTTTCTCAGGAAATTGACCTTTTTGTTACAGAAAGTACGTAAGCTAGTGAAATTTGCCCTGACAATGTTAGCAGCCGCTTCTCGTAATCGTTGCGTGACAACCCAAGGAATAGCTGCTAAAAACCCGAGATGAGCACGATTCGGCGGCCACTTGGGAGGCGAGGATTGTTGGCCGTGCGGGAGACTTCTGCGCGCCGAATGTGCCAGGCTTCAAGAGACTTAGGTTTCAAGATATTTATGGCTTGAAGTGCGCGAAGGATCAGGGAAAGGTTTTCCTATAGGTATATGAAAGGGCCTAAGATTGAAGTATTTCGAACTGGGGTCTTCTTGTCTTAACAGTTTATGAATCAGACACGTCTGGTGGGTTAGATTCTCTATATCTGCGTGCTCAGTAGACATGAATCAAAACTGGTCACGCTTTCTTATCTTTCGAGGCGGGAATTGCTGTAATTAGGGGTACTATTCACTTACTAAATATACATATCATAGCAAAAATAAGTTTTCAGTCCGCAACATTCTAGTACAAATTACGAAGCATGAATACCATCATCTCCTCTAACTACTAGGAGGTTCAACTTTGCTATCTGTGTGGACGACTCATTTGTAGGCGTAGCTTGGCTACATTATAGAGACCACTGACACTTTTAATTGTAAAAATTATTCTGATCAGCCGGGAAGAAGGTTAATAGTACTATTTCGTCTTTCTGTAATCGCAATTTCCTATACCGTATAACATAATCTATGTTCATTTGACAACCATCGAGCTGAATTTGGGTTAAACGATTTTCTTGTGCATTGCCCCAAATAAGTAATTATAACTTTTCTCTCTTAGTGCAGGAAGAAAAACTTCAAAGCGGTTATCAGCCTACACATTGCAATTAAGTATGTAATAGAGCATAAGGCATGTTTCAGAACTTCAAAAGACTACTTCACAGAGACAAATCCCGATGCAGAAGTTTACCGAAGATAGAAGAACGAATTTTTCGTTTTAGAACATTTAAGGAGAAACGATCACTAATCTAGCTGGCAAACGTGAGCATGCAACGAAATGGAGATGCAGATGTCCAATTGCAGTCTTGAATCCTTGTTGCATTCAAACAGGTAAAATGATACGCGTACAAAGTTGAAGTTACTCTGCAGCTTGATATTTCGTTGTATTTTTTACTTTTTCCCCAAATTTTCTCGTGACTGTACCGAGCAATTTTTAAAATTTACCTTCTACGATGAAAGTGGGTCAAAGGCCAAGGAAATGTAAAGCTTGTTGTAAAGTTGTATAAACTTCTGTCACGGTTTGTTGATATTGAAATTGCTAACGTGCTTTTCAACTTAGAATGCTGTTCTCAATCATCTGAGACTCGTAAAAGCCTGAAACGAATACCCTCCTTGTTGTACCAAAATAGAAACGACAGACGGGTGAGTTAGTTTCTCTATGATTTATAGAGATCTCTTGAATAATTCCAGACTCCAACGTGAACAAACAAAAGCGACTTTTCCAAAATAGTTCAAGACTTCGAAATGTCACGACTTTCTACTTGTTTGATTTCTGTTCTGTTCCTACTGGTAATTCTCGCAGGACAAATTTCAGGACTTAAATGGCGACGGTCACCACAAATGTAACCATCAGATCCAGCTGATAGTTTTCATCAGGGTAAGTTTATCTCTTAAGATGATTTTATTAGCATGTAGTCCATTAGGACTGAAGAAATGTTGTTTTTTGCAGCAAGAAAAGCAGAAATTTACAGAAAGTAATGCATAGTTTATATCGGTTCCGTGGCAGATATTATTACCTTAACGTCTTTGAAAACTGAAATTAATAGGAAGCAAAAACTCAAATTCCAGACTTAATATCTCACATCAATTACATGTTAAGAACGGCTTTTTAATTTGGAAAGGCTAGGCCATTCTTCCCGCCTGGCTGAGCTTAGACTTTTGACTCTGGAGTACTAGTGGCTTTAGAATGGCTTTGATTCAGATATGGAAGCTATAATGTACTCGATAATTGCTGAGATAAGCATGTTAAAGGGAGCAATTATTCTTTTAGAAATGTAGGTTGGAAAATTACATTGTATATCGTTACGTTATTTAAGATTTCTTGTATATCTATCTAGACACCCACTGACTGACGTTATCATTGACTAACTGCTGGATAAACTGATACAGACGTATACCAACCAGTGATTGAATGGAGATGGAATATGTTCTTACTTATTAGCTGACTTACAGACTGATTCATTAATTGATTGATACTCCTAAGAAATGATCTACCAACTGTCTGACAACCTGAATATACTAACTATACTGGGGTATATTTAATATGGGAATTAAGTTCCTCCCTCTATAACCCAATTGTAATGTAATGTAATGCAATATAATGTGAATTACGATTACGATTACAATAAAGCTGTTATATATGAATGTCTGACTGACTGTCATTTACTGATTGACTTACCTACTGACTGACTGATCATGTATTGAACTGACCTACTGACGGACTGACCGACCGACTAACTAAATGACTAAATGACTAACTTACCCACCCACGGACTGACTAACCGACTGACTGATTGGTTGTTTGACTAACTGACCCACCGACAGACTGATTGACTGACTGAGTGACTGACTGATTGACCTGCTGACCGAGAATTTGACCAATTGAAATTTAGGAGCATAAACACAAATTCGAAGTCATTGATTTTCATTTTTTAAAAAAATTACATTTAGAGCCATGTTAACATATTGAAGGGACTCTCATGTAGTGTGTGCACCTGTCACATAGCCTCGCAGTGCTGTGATTTCTAGATGGAGAAACGTTTCAGAAAGACTCAAAGCTGTCATCAGAACATAGCGACGAAATGTTGATAATAGGTTTCCAAGGCAACGAGGAACAGAAAGGCAATCAATTGTGGCCTGTGAAACGTAAAAAGAACTCAATATCGACACGGGAACATAAGCACCAAGCTAGTTCAAGGAAGACTGAAAATAAGAACATTAATTTTTTATAATGATGACGGCTGATCTCAGTAACAATCGTTGAATTTTGGAAAATAATGTCCAAACCGAATTTAATAACAATGGTTCACTCTGATTCAGAGCGACAGAAATCGTTGAGTTTCGATCTCGCTCGATAAAGATGAATGGGTCGGAAAAGACTGACCGGGTGATGTTCTCTTCGGTAAAAGAGTTCTCCAGGCAAGGACTGAGAAGAGGTTTAAAAAGCCGCATTAATGACTTACTTGAAGACATTTACAATCCTTGTCACGAAGACTCTGGTTTCTACTTTCTACAGCTATAAAGAACCTTTGGGAATGATCTGAACACTCCTGAATAACCATAGCAGCGCAATTTTCTATTTGTTGTGACGATGATAGAACAGTTCTGCCCAATAGTGTGAACAGCAGAAGAAGAACATTTACTATACCAAACATGATTGTTGAGCAAAGACGGTGGATTGTAGAAAAGGTGTTAATGTCTAGTAGATAACGGAAAGGCCGTTGTCAAAACTGGCTAACGACGCGCAATGGCAAAATTGGTTTCTTTTATCTCCTTTGTCCGTAACATCTATCCGTAATTCCCCCCCCCCCCCTTACAATATCAGCCCTGAATCACACAATAAGGTCATATGGATAAACCAAATGATCACCAACCATAGAAGCTCCTGATTGGTTAAACATATTCTCCTTGTCAGTACCTTAAGAAATGTACAGAGAACAGTATCGGGAATATGCACACTGGTGTTAGAATGAAAATGGTTAAGGAGGTTATGTAATTTAATTTCCGATCAATGAGCAAACAAAAAACAAAAAACAAAAAACAAAAAACTGCAGGCAATTACCAACCTCAGCAAATCACGATGAGGCAGCTGCAAATGTTAATCATTCTCCCCAAAGTCGACTTGTGGGATCTTTTTATTTTTGTTTTCAAAAGCTCTTTGATATAAGAACTTCTAGCTCTACAGGTACAGGCAATGTACCAACTTGGCGCCTCGAACAGCACATGTCACTTAAGAATAACATGCATGCGAAAGCCAGAAATTTGTCTTTTGGCTATTTACAAAAGAATATATTCAATTCAAACTAAATCAAAAGTTGAATTACTGCTAGAGACTCGGAAACGTTATTGTTAAGACTGAACTAGAAATCAGTAGGATGGCAAACTTTCACTTAACATAATCCAGCGTAAACTGAACACTTTATCATTTCTCCTAATTGGTTTTCAGGAATCATAATCTATAATTTATATCCGGAGACTTTTACTGCATTATCTAGGAAGAGACACATTACAACAACACGCGTCTTGTTTTTCAAAGGAAAGATAGATATCGTATCCTCTTTCTATGGACCCTGCTGTCCTTTCGCCTTCCTAAATAATCATGTTATAGCATGTGTCCTAACAGTTTCAAAGGAATGATAGGGACGAATAAATGGACGCATTGGAAAAAATAAATAGAGGTCCCGTCTCCTACAGGGTTAGGGGTAGGAGACGTTAATTTGCCACTCACGAGATTACTGTGTGATGGATGTCCTCCCCTGGGGTGGGATGGGTGGGTTGTTGTCTTGTGTTTCATACATGAGCCTCTGGCTCGGGCAATATGGGTAACCATGCCCCACGTAAAGACATTGAACTTTGATTACTATTACTATAGATATCGTTTCATCTTTCTGTAGACCCTGCTGTCCTTGCACCTTCCAAAATCATCATGATAAGAAGACAAATGATATTTTTAAGCAACATAATGCGAACCCGGGTGACAAGCAAGCTATCCAGTTAGCAGAGTGCGACAGCTGTGTTAGCCCTAATAGCTCTACTTTCATACTATGGTTACGATGGCGGTTGAATTCCAAAATTGGATCACACACACTAGTGAGTGATGTGGCTGTTCGTCTTTCACCTTTACTACCCTAAGAAACATATATGATTATTTTTAGACAACAGAAGCTTGATGTTTATTTTCATTTTTATTTTATGTGCATATGGTTTAATCAAGAGGCGAACTCCTGCTTGACTCAGCACCCAATTACCACTGGTATAGAAATAATGGATTTAGAAACGTCTTTGGAATAAAAGCTGTGATTCGATCTTCAATCTTCCAACGTAGGAGGACAATTTGTTTTGGACAGTCCACCCGGCCGAGTAGACCCCCTTCTCATTTTGGTTACTAATCAGAATCCAAGGATTGTAGTGTTACTGACTTTTATCAGTACATGCCGCCGCGAAGAACTGATGTAAAATTGTACAGGATGAGAGGGTGGAAAAATTATTTACTCGCTCGCCGACAATTTCTTGAGAAGGTAAAAAATTAGATCCATTTAATTTTTAACGATCACTATGATCTGTCCAAGTTGATTTAAGGGTATGTAAAAAACAAAAAACACGTTAACAAGTTTACGTGCTTTTGTAAGAGAGGTTTTTTTTATAGCATAAAGCAGAAAACTGTCAACTTAAAGTATTTAATCTGTCAAAGATTATCTTGCGCCAAGAATGTGGATGAAAGGACTTATCCCTCCTTTGCAGTTAACGGATAAAATAAATTTATAACTATAAATGATAACTTGGGTTTATGAAATATACGAAATGTAAACGTACTGGACTAAAAATGAAAGAACTTTGGCGAGGACTCATTTTCATTGTTTGTGGAAACATTTAGAAACAAGTGTTTTGTATAAGTATCAGTCCATGAGCTGATAACAAGCAAAAAAATATTTTTCTCTCAGTTTTCTTCATGGTGAGCTTGGAACTTATCACATCAGTCAGACACAACCATAAAGCTGTGTGACTTTTAAACAAAGTTTTGCAGCCTTGAATCAAGTGCGGAATCTCCTGGATTTTTATAGTTGATTTTAACTCCACCCGGTAAGTTATGATTATCTAACAGCTCCCATGGAAACCGTCCACTCAAAGGCATCTCAAAGGTGATGTTTATGAAATACTCGAACGTGTGACCAGTTCCGTTAATCTGCCAATCCGCCCAGACTTTATCTATGAAGCTGTGATGAATCCAAAACTCCGGAGAGAACGAAGCCGAGTGCTGTTTTAACATATGACCGCCAACACAGTCGTGAAAAGTAGGGTGAAGTTTTTCCCGAACAAACTTTTCAAACGCAAGAAAATTTTCATCCTTTGATATCTTTTTAATCACGTCTTTCCCTGGAAGGAAGCATGACATGTTAAAACGTCTTTGTAAACAATTTTTTCCAGTATCTTCAGGTATAAAGAAAGCGTCTTTCTTAAAAGGTCCGTCTCTAACGCAATTATCAGACAAAGTTCCGTCACCCCCCAAACCGTGAGGACCCGGATTCCAAACATCGTGTGTCTCCGTTCCTCGGGCCCAGTGTTTCTCGTCCTTACTCCAGTCCCAATAGGGAATTGTAACTCTGCAATCAACCTGACGAAGGATGTTTTCAAACTCCAGCAAATACCACCTGTGCCACGGTAGAAAGATCTGAGGCATGTGATGGAGGAGTTTGGTAGGCATCCGGGCATGCACTTTGCTGATTCTTCTGTAATCATCTTCATAAATAGGGTTTGTTGCAGCAGTTTTGATAGCACCAACAAATCTTTTTCGCTCCTGTAGGGTCATAGCTGTGAATTCCTTTCTAATCCGATGACAGAATAAAAGTTCGCCATCGTTACACATACATTGCCGTTCACATTCATCGAGCCATGGGTTCTTGCCATGACAGATTATTGGATTACCTGTAAATTAATTCAAAGACAAGTGATTTAGAGGGTCAGTGAAAGAGAATGTTTTAGTCTAGATCAACGTACCGCCAAACGAAATTTTTCTCTAAATTATTGATTCAGTTTAGCACTGAGCAAAATGTGTTTTGAAAAATAGGAGACAGAAACGTTTGTTTCTCTCGTTAATTTTCTTCTAAACTTCTGTTTGACTTAAAGTGTACTTTGACTTCCACTTTTTCCGCATTTTCTTGGCTGTCACCCGATGATTCTGTAAAATGTTGATTAAGGAATTGAATTTCATTTGTGGTGGCTCACAAAAAAAATAGGTTAATAAGTAATACTCGACTCCTATCGACCAAGTCCATCCCCAGCCGAAGAAGCCAAGCTTTCTAAAAGCGTGGGGTCACTGTCAAACAGAAGGCACACACCAGATTGTTAAATCGTGTATATTGAACCCTAAGCCGTGTTACTTAATGTGACTAAAAAGGCCCCCTCATGACACCCCAGGACCCTCCAGGATCCCCCTAGCTACGCCCTTGATCTCAACACCCTGTCAGGTTTCCGTGACAGTCACGCAAGACCCATTCATATCCCGAAAGGTATGGGTAGAGAGTGGCACTATGCGAGTGACATCATGACTTGCCTAAGAACACAACACAATGACCCCCTGGTGTTAAGTGCACTAACCAATCATGCCCGGTGTTTTCAGGCGTCCTCCCCTTACTCAGGTCTCAAACAACTCAACTAAAACGATGAGCAATACTTAACCTGTCATGTATCGTTTTAACTCAGCGTAGTTCAGGCTTGGACACAAGTTGCTCTGTTTTATCAAAGTCGCTGTCATAATCAAGAGTGAACGGTACGAAGTAAGGAGGTCTCCAGAACAGCGGGGAACAGACAGGCAGTCAACAGCTTTCTACATCGAAACAAGTTTAAACGTACGCTTTAACATTTGAAACTTTCCTCCTTAACCTTCCTCATAATCTTGTCTTATAAACTAGGTCCTCGAACTTTTATTGTGAGTAAAAGAGGTGCGTCAGACCTAGGATATTTTACTGAGAAATTATCAATGCTAGCTCGATTAAGTGATTTAATGATAAATTCATGTAAATCTAAAGGTTTTCATGGCAATGAATTGTCTGAATACTGCGTTGGGACATAAATAGGATTAAATAGATAAAATACATTACAATAGGGAAAATTTGTCCCGCAAAAAATTGTTATGCATTCATTAAATACCTGCACTTCCACACAATTTTGAAACAGCTGATCTGAGTTCCTTTCCTCCAGGGCCTGGAAAATTTCATGAAAATTTGAAGCACAGTTTTTGATCGTCATTTTCTGACATGACTCAATATTTTCGACAGATCTCACACAGAGCATTAAGATCGCAATGACAAAGACAAGCTGGTTACGCTGTGGAACCATGTCGGTGATCTTCTTTTCAAGTGTATCTAAAATCATCACGAAACACGAGAATTGTATATATATATATTTAAAAACAACTCATTTCCTTCCCCTTGCCATGGAAATTTAAAGGACACTGACGAGATTTGTATACACAATCACGACAAAAAACTAATCTAAATCAACAGGGTGACATGGTTTCTTCCTTGTTACATATTGACATTTCAAGCACCTTAATTTTATATTGTTTCCAATCGTTTATTAGAAAAAGCCTCCGGAGGCTGTTCAACAATATGCTTACAAGTTATTTCCTCCTTATGAAATAGCTATCCTCGAGTGTTTAGAAATCGTTAGGTATATTGATCTAATTCTTTTAACAGACATTGTGATTTTGTCAACTATACAATAACGAGGAAACATCATCAAATTTTCGTTTTCCTTGTAAGCATTCAATTAATATGAAAATAATAGAGAGATTTTGACAATTAAGCACGTGGAAAATGGAATCGTACGATGTTACCTTTGCAGGCTAGGGTGTACGTGATTGTGTGAACTTGTCGAGCCAAGGGAGACAGCTTAGTACCTTATCGGCCGAGCTCTCGGAGCGATCAAATTTCCAAATCGTCATATTGTCCCGTTAAGATAAATGTAGGACTAAAACACATTTCCTGAGACACTGAAAAAACCCGACACAGAGACACTGGGATGTAGGCTTTGCATAATCTCAAGAAAGTCCAGGCTGCCAAAATCGTACGACAAGTCTAAGACATTCGTGTCATGCATGTATTAGAGGTGCATCCATACCCAGCCATTAATTTCATACTATGACTGAGCTCTGCTGAAGTCAATCTCGATCTTTATGATAAAGGAGAAATTTTACACGAAAGTTTCCTAATCAAAAGACGGTTGGTTTACTTCAAAGAGTTTTCCAAATGAGTCCGAAAGAAAAGGTTAAGTCATTCTACCCCACCCCCGTTTGGCAAAAAGCCAGCCATAAGCCTTCTCTCTTTTTTTACTATTTTTTCTTTTTTTAATGACACAAATTACTAGTTGACCTACAGTTGATATAACAAGATACTCAAAATTCGTACAAGGTAAAGCCAGGAGCCCATCACTGATGGGCTCCTGGCAAAGCCGATAATACAAGCAAGATTCTATTAAAAATTGTGTCTTCTTACTTAACAAATACAAATTTATCGAAAAGTCAGTTGATGCACGTAGCTATAACCAATAAAAATTGCAACAAAAACCCATTCTATGAAGGAATACTTCTATTGCTAAACAAGATGCGCGATTAATAGTTGAAAATATTCTGTAAGCTTCGTTGACAAATATACAAAGCAGAAAGTTTGCAGAAAATTTGAAACTCGTAGTGCTATTTTGAAAATGTGATTTTCACTGAGTGTATCAATTTTGGATCTTACGTCATTTCATCAGTTATGATGGCCAATATTATTCATGCTATCCCTTGGGGAACTTGGGAGCACAAGAGCTATTATTCAGTGATGATGATGATGATGATGATGATGATGATGATAGGAGCAGCCGTATGAAAAAGGACGAGCAAAGATGGCCTGTTGCGGAAAATTGAAGAATCTAAATAGTCGAAGTGTGTTTCAAATTTTGCTAAGTTTAATCTTTTTTCAAATACATTTTGACGAAACTAACGATTAGAGAAAAGTTTCATCTAATTCAGAGAAACTTGTTCAAACAATAAATCTTTCATTAAAAACTGTTTCAAACTTAAGGAGGGTCTATACCCTCTTTTGTTCATTTAGCAAGGAAGATCAGTCGCAGCATTCATAGCATTCAATAAACTAGGAGCGATATCCTTTACAATTTGCTTCACCACTGCCCAAAGGTCAGAAGCCACGTAAAAATACTTTTCCGGCGGACTAGAAGCCACCTCCATTATCTCCGTTATGCCATTAAAGTAGCGACCAACGCCGACAACGTAAATTTCTACACCACTTTCCTTTAGTTCTTTGGCCTTTGCTTTGGTGTCGTTCGGGGAATTGGATCTCCCATCTGTGACGAGGAAAACTATTTTCTTGTCTGCATCAAGACGCCCGCCTAAAAGACATGGAACAAAACAAAAACGAATTTAAGGGTGAACGAAGGAATATAAATCACTCTTGTGAGTTTCACTTAAAACTTCTTGATTGAGAATAAATTATGCGTAATTTGGACGAAGGCTGACGATTTCGTTATACAGCATTACCATTTATGGGATACCTATGTGTAACCCATGTTTACTTGACTTGATTATTCCTAATGCTGAATCTCTTTTCAAAAATTCCTGAGCCGAGTGAGGTAGAAGTTTCCATTACATTTCACAGCCATTTATGCAACTTGTTAACAGGATGTAATATCGTAAAGGCCCAGTACTATTTAGTATTTTTTTCCCCTTTTTTCAGTCTCATTCTCTTGGAAAATTTACCTGACGTGCGATCTTCAAATAGTTGAATGGCTTTCACCAACGCAGCATGAGTGTCGGTTCCCCCTCCTGGGTAAGTGATTCTATTCATCTCACTGGCTGCGAAATATTCCGGTAAAAAATTGAAGTTCACGGTGGCTGAGTCCGAGAATGTGACCGCTGAATACTTGAGGTCAACGTAGATGTTTTTCATAGCTAATAGGTAACGAAGCGCCTTCTTTGCCTTCTCGAATCCACAAGATCCAACTGATCCTGAACCATCCATGAGAACAACAACATCGTGAGCCTCTCTTGAAGAAGGTCTTTGGAACAAACTCCGAAATCCAGCACCAATTGGAGGCTGCTGAGATTTAGGTTTTACGAAATTTTCTTCGAGTCTCTTTGCACTTGCTTTGTTACTGAAAACAACAAGGGCTGAAAAGGAACCAATAAAATGAATCTCCTGATATCATCTATGACTAATGGACTAATAGAGGACAGCTCCCCTTACAAAGAGCCTATTCATTAGCAGTGGAAAAGATAAAGTTTCTTACGTCTTTAATGCAGGGACGGACATTTTCCTAGTCCCAGATATTGATCAACTTTTAAAAAGAACTTAAAATAAACTGTCTATAACTTACTGAGATTTCAACAATAATTTAACACAACTTACCCCGAACTGGTTCTGTGAAGAATACCAGCAGGCACACTGCAGAGGCGACATAGAGGGAAAATCTTGACATCGCGAAATCCTTCTTTTTTTGTCTTGATAAGATCTGACTTGCAGCTTTGAAATTCACTAACTGCTTACACGTCTTTTTATGGAGAAATGAACTTCCTTGTTACTCTTTACCTTTGATAAAGGTCAGCTATTTGTCTCTAATTTTGAACCGTTTCAGCTGGCAAGGATGACAGGTTCTCTGTTTCATCGCACGTATTGTTGTCATTGTATTTTTTTCCTTGTTTTCCAAGAAATCCGGGTAGAGAAACTAGATTTCTCTTACAATATTTCATCATTGCAGGCTCAAAAAATTTAAGATCATGGCCACAAGGATCAGGCTTAAAAAGTGCATTCGCCTGCGGTCAGAATTTCTTGAGCATTGTTATTTTTCCTTTTTTTTTTTTTTTTTTCTCTTATGACCTTTAGCCACCAGGACGTTAGTAGCATCACGAGCATTGACAAGGTGTACTGAAACCTTATTATCCCACGAGTGTGTCTTTTATTGAGATCAAAATACTGTTCGAGCTAACATTTGATGTCTAAAGTTAACCTTCCTGAAGGTACCTGTAGCCACAGCTGCACGTTTAAGCGCAATAACATTGTGGTAGTACATTGCTAGAAACCTGTCAAGAAAGATTGTCTTTGTTTATTGTTTTGTTTCCTCACGTATTCGTGATGCGGATTGAAAAAAGGTGCTCGGCCCGATTTTAGTTTTTCACTCCCCCTAATATACATAGGTTAACTGATGAGTTTTTTTTTTTTTTACCATAACTTTTTAATGATAGTGTAGCTTTCTGCAAAAATATCTACTGCTCCCAAGGCGGATCATCAAACCTCATGTCTTTGGCGCCTGCTTTTCAGACTTCCCCCAGCCGACCCCTCCCCCCCATTGAAATTTTGTTCTTCCTGATACACCGTTGTAGTTCTGTTTCCTTTTCAGCGTTTTGTACATCAAAAATTTCAGCATGGCTTTACTTCTGAGAAATAAAACCAGATTTATTGCAATACTCTGATAACATTTTAAAACGAACTAACGTAGACTGGCGGGGGAAAGAAGAAATGCATTGATTCCGTGACAGATGCCACTTGGTTCCACTTGAGTCGGCCTCCAACATTTACTTCCGTGTCAGTGATTAATTTATTCTGCCTTCGAAGCGACTAGCTAGCACAACCAAGGCTTTAGAAATGAGTACGGAGTAATATTCTATACCTCACGGCAAAGTGACTCTGCTTTGGGGTTTGGTGCCAATGCATATACGGTTAAAGAAATTAATAACAATATCATATAATTTATCAAGACTAATTGACTTGTAACATGCACCTCAATTAATTGAAACCAGGGTGACCTTGTAAGATTAACAGCTGACCCTGTAAATAAAAAGGACCACTTTCATGACTGTTGTATATTTTGGACAACTGTAATTATTTGTCTAAACCATGTCGAATGTTGCTAATTGAGAGTTTCTTCTTCACTTCTTGGTCCCGGTAATTTGTGTCATTAATGATAAGCATTTTTTCACTCTTAAAGCCATTTTGTTCACTAAATGAAAGGAAATAAGACACCACTAGAAATCCCGGCTAACTCGCATTCCTAGTCACAAAATGATCACCTACATTCAATCTGATATACGTTCGCTCTCGCTGTTCTTATCTTTTTGAGTGGTATCGTGAAACTTAATCATTTGGCGTTTTGTATGCTAACTTCTGTGGCTATGTTATTTATTTCCTTGTTTTATCGTCATTCGTTTTCAAAATATGCGAAACTTTAATAGACAGAAATAGCTCTGTGTTTCATGCCTAACTTTACTACCAGTCATTACAATTTTTCGTTTGATCGACCTTTTTACTATGTATAGAACTTGTAATGACCTCTCCGTTACGCGTTATGTGGTGTAATTTAAATTGTAGCAAAGGTATACGATACGTTTCCTTTTCAGCACATTGTTGACAATAGGCTTGACCGAAATAATCCTAGATACTAACACCTTGATCATGTTTCCTTGTTTCTGCGAAAGCGTTTTAGTACAAAGCGCTGACACGCATTTTGAGAAGAAGTTTGAAGACTCCACTTTTGTAGAAGCGACGAAGCTCAATCAATGAATCAGAACATCGGATGACGCACTTCAGAAGGCAATTGGGACTCAAGGTAATGCATATTAAATATGATAACATTCTTGGTAATATTTTCTCTCGGAGTTGACTCAGGTGAGTCTGAGGAAATGTGAAAGTTGTAGGGGATATTACATAATTGAGCTTGGACTACTTAAGGCCAAGTAAAATTCCTAGTCATTAGGTTGTTTTTAAATTCCTTCGTCTATCCATAAATCTCGCAGACGCACTCCTCTGCACTGCCTTCTTATGTGTTGTGCCTAATTTTGGCTTTTTCTCCTTTTTGAGTGTCTGACAAAAAGTCTCCTACAGACCTTGACGTAATAGCATAAATGACAACAATAATCCAAGCCATCTAATTTAGTGCCTTCGTTTATTACATTTATTTACGAAATGTTAACTCCTTTTGAAGTTAACTAAATTTTTTCTAAGGTATAAAAGCAAGAGAGTCCTTATTTCATTCAAAATACTAAAAGACAAAATGAACTCAGTAAATTCTCTATTTTCAAAGGTGCTGAGAAGAATTTCTATAGTGCTTTACCTTGAATCCATTACAATATGACATTCAAACTCAGGTGAAATAATGAGCTAATTAATTAATGACTAAAATAAGTTAAATTGCAGTGCTGTTCCTTTCAAAATACAATCTAAAAATAGAAGGCAAGTTTGAAATAAATCCTTATGTAGCCATTTTAACATAGTGGCTTATGATTCAACTGGGTTGCATATTTCTTGGGAGCAACTAACTTAAAAGCCAATTTTGTAACATCTAAGAAGCCCGACATGTCAGTGACACGGAATACGTGGTCTTTACGAACTGGCGAGGCTACTTCCACGATTTCACTGATTCCACTATTGTAATTCCCGACAGCAACGACAAAAATATCCACACCACTGGCTCTCAGCAAGTTAGCATTTGGTATGGTCTTCGAGGAATCAACGTTTGAATGGCCATCGGTGATAAGAAAGGCAATCTTGACAACACCCGGACGTTTTCCTTTGAAAAAGATTAATGAATACAGTAAGTGGGTTTTGCAGTGAGCGTATCTCACGATTATATTTGTTGGCTAAAAATCCTAGTCATCTAAGCTCAAAGGGTCAGCGACTTTGAATTCCTCCTTTCAGTACCACCCTCGAATCAAATGTAAAGGTCGCGAGAATGAAGAGAAATGATCACCAATTTAAGAAGCTCCACTCTCAAACAAGTTATCCCTCTTGAACAAAAACTCATCTTTCAAACCGGCAGTCTAAATCCCACAGGGATCAACGAACACTTTTCATTCCACTAATTTATTCGTATTTTTCTCATTGCCATTTTTCTACCAATAACGTAGCTCCATTTTCTGCCTTTAAAAGCACACACAACCCACAATTCCTCTATTCGCTCCGACGAAGGGCTAACGCTCGAAACGTCAGCTTTTGTAATCGTTACGGTGGATAATTTACCATTTCAACTTTGTTGATAAATCCAAATTATCCCTCTTGGTACCCGGCATTGGAAGGGTATAGAAATTGGTGCGAAGGATATGAATCCATCATTAAAATTGATTTGGAGACAAGATTCAAGTTTGTTTACTGTTATGGTCTGGATCTTTTAAACGTTGTCTCTTTCATTTCGTTTGTATTTGTAAGTGTCCTAAGAGAAACTGTCTAGAACTAAACTGTGTGACTTGTGACGAAAACAAAACATGTTTAGAAGCTGATACCTTGCTATTTACTTGAACATAAGACCGGGAACAACACTAGTTGAAACACAACAGTAAAGTATGAGACAAGTTCTCATTCCTGTGTGTTTTTTTTTTTTGCTTTTTTTTTACTGTTTTGGTCTATACATCATCAACGTTGTCACTTTCTTTTCAGTTGTAATTGTAAGTGTCCTAAGAGAAACTCTCTGGACCTACACACTGTGTGACTTGTGACGAAAACGAAACACGACGCATGAACGAGCGGAATTTCAAATACAGTTTTGAGGAGTAACAAACCCTAACACCTGTGCACCCATTTTATTTTTGAGTTTAAAACTAACACCAAAACTAAACAATGTTAATATTCCCTATTTAAAATTAAAACTTCCGATCGAAAGTAAATTTGTACATACCTGAAGAGGGATCTTCAAAAACTCTTTTTGCTTCTGCCAACGCAGCCTGAGTATTAGTTGATCCTGGAATATAGGGAAGCTTCTTTATCTTAATTCCTGCGTCCGGATTAGCAACGAAATTGAAATCTGTCATGGCAGTACTTGCAAATGTAACTGCCGCATATCTGTTGTCATATCCTACTTCTGACGCAATGTCAAGCATGTTCTTCAAGGCTTGCTTTGCTTTTTTGTAGTTGCAGTCCCCAATCGAGCCTGAACGATCCAGAATCACCACGATATCTTCCTGTGTGACCTGCCTCTTGCTCCGTCCAATCTGAGACAAGTACGAGAGGGGTATGCGAAAGAAATTGGTCACCAGTTTCGTCGCGGTCTCATTTTTAGTCGGTACATGTTGAAAAGCTGAAAAAGAATATAGGAGTACTCTTATAACTAAAAGTTACTTATACCATTGCCAGAAATTTGGGACAATATGGCGGAGGCGGTTCTTATTTTACAAGCAAAATGGCGCCGAAACAGTATAAGAAAATGTATAGGAAAATATTGTTTTTTTCAAAATAGCTGTCTAAGAATGGGAAATTCTTTCGCTGCGTACTTGGAAATGCAGCCGCATCAGTTAAAGCGCCCATCGCTACGAAAAAGAAATACTCAAATTCAAGCCTACCTTTTCCCAAGGTATACGAGTAAACTCATAATTCTGACTCCATTTTCCATTCAAACTCTTAAAATGTGCTTCGACTAGGTGTTACAATTCTATTGTCGTGGGAACAACCTTGTGAAGATTCGCAACTGCGTAGTTTGATATGCATTCTACAGAAGTTTGCTCAACTAAATCGCTCGTAAACGGTCGAATATGTTGGCCCACAAATTTTCTTTGAGCCAGGAAACTCTTCGTAATTTCACAGAGCTCAAAAACCCAATAAGCCATTTTTAAATAGCCCAATTTTAGGTAGGAAGAACAAGAAAGATACAAGTCCCTGTAACCGCACAATCTGGCCGCCATTTTCCTTGTTTTGACGTCTCCTTTGGCTTTCTGGGATAGTACAGTACTAGGCCTTTCACTGACGGGGTTTTACGAAAATAGAAAGTTACGTGTTCACTTCACTTCCACCGCCGCCATATTGAATTCTCTGTAATACGATATACCGCTGACATTTCGTAACGGGCTCGAAATGTCCCCGATTTCTGGCGCTCCTCACTGCCACCTAATCTTTACACAGTCGAAACACGTTCACGTGTATTAACTTGAATTGAAATCCTAAGCAACGTCAAGTTTTTACCGCATTTCTACAAAGTATATATTGCGGGAAAGCTATCCTTTCGCCCATCAAACGCATTGAGGTCATAGAGAACTTTTAGTTGTACGCAGATATGGTTATGTACTCGATTAAGATTCTGGGAGCACCTACACCAGTGTTTTCTAACGTAAAAAAAACCGAATCGGCTGGGGTTATTTCATTATAAAAAATGGGTTTCTTTATTTAGATGCATCTAGTGCATCTAGATGCAGTGGTCTTTCAACGCCAGATAAAACAAGGCGTTTGCCTTCTCTCAGTTGATCCGTTCTTAATGTCAAATCTAGTTCTCGTAATGGTTTTAGCTGAAGAGTTCAACATCTCAAGAGCTTTACTAAAATACTGGCATTTATGAAATGTCAATTTCCCAATTTGAATATAAGTTACGGAGACATGGCGATAAAATCAATTGACCAAAGTACATTTACTCTTACACTGATAAAACTGTTGATCACGTTTTGGAGTTGGTCTAAACCAAAATGGGTTCCTGCCAAGACATTGACCAGTTAGAAAGGCAAGGACGACGATCACAGTTAATCGGTAAAACACCGGAGCCATTGTTGGAACAGTTTCTCGCGAAGAGATTAGCCTCAATTGTCTGAAGAGATCTGTGTCCTTTGAAGACTTAGCTGGTTGTGACGGCTTGGTTGATTTTATAGTCAGAAAGCAATCCCTGTACGTGTATTCCTTCTCAGCAAAGCGTGTGGCTGAGGGAGAGAATGTAGCAAAAGCTGTGGCGGGAAGGCTGAGGTTTGCGTCACGTGGAAGGCTGTAGCTTTATTTAGTAAGCAGTCGTTGTTAACTTTGCGCTGAAGTTGATTTAGGGCGGAAGTCATATGAAAAGGAATTTGAAAGAACAGCGGATATTACCTGACCACCAAATTTCTTATCTACAAAACCATTCAAAGATAGTATTTCTAGTTCTCGTACATTCTGTTTCGATAAAAATTTATTTCACGGTTCAAGCACTGCTCTTCCACAAAATGTCCTAATTTTTCACGGCTACACCGCTTTTTCCGCAAAGCCCACCATTACCTAAATTTCCATATTGATGCCAAACTATTTTTGTAAAAGCTCAACCTAGACAGGAAAGCTAGACTGTAACCTGTCTCTCTGTCACGTTCGATCTTTAAGGCGCAAACTCGATCCGTTTTTCGAAAAAGAAGATATCCCCTCTTGTACCTCCCCCCTGCATTTCGTTGGTTAAATCTTTCAAATAGAAGTTCAGTGACCGCGCTCAATGAAGTATATGAATTTAGCTTAAAATGTACAAACGCGCAGGTTTCACAACCTACATGAAAGGTGTGGAACTCTTCCATACTTCCTTTGTTAAGTAATGCCCTTGCTGCGTGACTAATTTTTTAGCTTCTTTGACCTTCAGCAACAGGGAACCCCAATTTAGAATATGACCAAGATATATGACAATGTCATTTTAATCTGACGGAGGCGAACAGAACGTTGCCGAAATTTAGCTTATCATACTGTTTTAGTGTTTTTAGGTCAGATCCAACATTTTAAAGTTTTTATCAAGAACACTAACCGCATAAGCAGTATGTAAGATATATGAGTCGTAACGTAATCTGGTTGTTTTTCTGTAATTAGATCAAGATATCGTTTAAACTAAGATTTGATCTCAAGCGAAAAACAACCTAATTAAACGAACTGACACGTAACTAGGGAAATTAACCATCATGGCGCTGAAGGTTGGAACGCTTTGCACTCCAAAGTAACACATAGCAAGTGTTGTCCTTACCGATTGGTAGACTGAGGCTAAGGGAAACGTAAAAGACAAATATTTCTCAGAACGAGGACTTTTAAATGTTTTAAAAAGGTGGATCAATACTTAAGATAAAAACAAAAGCAAATAGATAGTATTTCTTGTACTCGTACATTATGGTCAAACAAAAATGTAAATTTCGGTTAAATCCGCGTTCTTCGACGAAATGTATTTTTTCACAACAACACTCTATCCAAGGAGCCCGCCATGACTCACAATTCTATAATTTAGCTTGGTAAACAAGAAAAAAGTGACTTTCAAGATGACTGAGCAATTGCCACATTGGTTTTAGAAAAGTTTCACCTAGCCTGACAGGGAAGTCAGTCAGTATCCTGTCTTTCTGTCACGTGCGATCTTTAGGCACATCCTTGACTCGTTTCTTCGAAAAGAATCTCGCTAAAAAACATTCATACTCATACTTTCCGCGTGGATTTCTTTGGTTAAATTGTTCAATATGAAACTAAACGACCGAAAACAATGAAGTTTCCGAATTTAACTTGAAAAGTGCGGGCGGTTTTCACAGCCTGAATAAAAGTTTGAAACTCTTCCATATGTGTCTTGTCAATGCCTCGTGACCAAAAAGTTTTTTTTTTAGCTATTTTGACCTTCAGCAACGGGGAGGCTTGTTTGGTACATGAATGAGATATATGAGTTATGTTGTAATTTGATGGTTTCACTGTAATTTGATCAAAATATCATTTCATCAAGATTTGATTTTTAACGACAAACAGCCGACACGCAACTCGAAAAATTATCTGTCCGTGATGCTGAAGGTTACCGTGACGTCGGATGAACGCTTTAGACTGTACATTAACACATATCCCTAATTACTGGTACCGATTGAGGGAAGACTAAGAGAAGGAAAAGCAAAAGCAAACAAACAAAAGAACATGACGCAGCAAGAGAGATTCGGATTATCTGACAGACAAAACTTTGACGGAACAGAGATAAAAGTCGACTCTAGCTACAACTGCGAACATAGCACTGAAAGACTGCATTTCGATTTCTATCAGATTTAAAGCCGTCTTTGCCTGATATAATCTTATTAAAATCTGATCAGATAACTATGACATTAAATGGCAAAAATTCTCAATCCTAAGAGGAGTTTTTGAGGAGTGCACTACGTCCTCTGACAGGCATATTCGCTACAGTAAGAAAGTTATGTTTTATCCAATTGAGTTGATAATGTGAATCGGCCCCCGTAAAGAGATTCTTCAGCTGACGTTTCGAGCTTTAGCTCTTCATCAGCGTGAACCGCCATCGTTACAATTAAACAGCTTAATTTTGATTTACAGAAGCCGTTATTAAGTTGCAATCTGTGGATATTGTTCATTTTACCTCTCAATGGACTAAATTCTAGATTGCGATTGATTAGGGTGAATACAAAGAATTTTGATACATGTCATTATGACAAATATTATAGATATTGTTATGTTACAGTGTGATATAAAACGTGTTATAATATGACCGAAGAGCGTACTTACTCGAAAAACAAACCGAGACTAACGTTCCGGAGTTAATCGGATTTCGTATTCTATGACACAACAAAGAACTTAGTAACTGTTCATTTCAAACGAGGCCTTGGATTACGCAAACTTCTGCCGTTTCTTACCATTGTCTTTAAGTTACAAGTGATCTTACAGGTACCTTGCGTGTTTTCTGCGAGGTTCCTCAGTATCTTACAATTACCGAAATAGTTAATAGTTTAAGATCATCAATTGTCTGTGACAATGAATGTTTATGGCATCATCTCAGTTAGTTATCATCCGCAGCCACCGCCGCAACCTCCACATCCTCCACAGCTACCGCAACCACCACAGCCGCCACAGCCACCACAACCACCGCATCAACCGCATCCACCACATCCTCCGCAGGCACCTCCTCCAGTTTCATACTTTAGGTACGAGTTAGTCGGTACAGTGTTGGCATAGTAACCGGCTGCCACTATTAACGCAAGGTCTTCATTATGAATTCTGCCTGGTTTGTCGGCCTGGTGTGCAGCGCAAACTGATGGTTTCGAGTAATCTGCACTTCCGGCGGGAGTGTAAGGCTGGCATAGAAGATGAAGAATGGCAATTGAAAATCCGAGCGCAACTACCTCCGGCACGTGATGGACTTCAGAAGGAAACGAAATCAAGCCCGTGCGCAGGTCGATGCTGAGCTTTAACTTTTTGCCAAGAGCCACCCAGAACTGGTCTCCCCGTTCTTCAACCTCTTTCCACTCTTTTGTTCCGGACAGTGAAAAGAATTTGATGGCTAAATGTCCAGGTTTGCCTCTCACCCCAGGCGTTCCTTTGACACCTGGATTATTTGTCTGCCCTTTTATTCCAGGCACGCCAGGGACACCCTTAACAAACCCTTCCCATTTTCCAATGCAGACTCCCCAGTCTTTACTTCCTCTTATAAGCATTGCTCTCTCTCCACCATTCTCATCCAAAGTACAGCATTTTTGTGGCTTGCTCACTTGTTCCTTGGTGGGAAGTATGTTCCCTCCTAGTAAGTGTCCCGTACTAACAACACAACCAGACTGGTTGATAACCTCCACGGAAGAGAACATCAGCAAAGCTGAGTGCACCACTCGGCAGGTAAACGCCTGTCGACGTTGAGCTTTGAGACATGTTGAGCTTTGAGTGAGGCTGTCGGTCGTTCACCGAGTCATCATGTTTAAGTACTTTTCCCAGTATTTCTGTGGCGTCCTTTTAGTATAGTAGTGGATTTACTTGATGCGCATGCCAAATGAGGTCAAAGTCATAGCAAGGCACAAGAAACGTCCCTGGATTATCTCGCTTGAGCATGAGATGTAATTTATACCTCTCCATTGCTTTAGTCAAAAATTTCTTATCTTCATAGTGAGGTAAGGACACCTGATAATAAAAGACTCTCTGTCGAGCGCAAGCAGCTGCGATGTCATACTCAATTCTTGACTTGAAATCTTGCGCATTGTCAGCAGCGGCCGTCACGTCAACTTCAAAAGGTTCGCCAGGATACAACTTTTCCCATAGAGCTTTGGCCTTAACAAGCCCTTTCTGACGCTGCTCTCCGCTTAGAATCTTGTGATCTAGTAGTATAGAGACAATTTCGTTGCAGTCCCTTTCATAATTGACAGGTGACAGCATGTGCACGTGCCAAACCCATGCGATGTCGAGTGGTGCCGCAATTTCTGAGGTGGTGGATTGATCGAGCCAAGGCAGCCAGAAAAGCTCATACCTAAAAGAAAAACAAGGTTAAAAATACTTCAAATCAGTTTAGAGTCAGGTAAAAGCTTCCTTGCAACCGTCTGTAAAGACTCCATGGATGGGAGGATACCATGGGTGCGCGATACATTTCAGGACAACAAGATTGATTGAAATCGTTGATTTTCTCATTCTGTTCTTTCTTTCGCTGTTTAGTGAGCCCACACTTTAACTTTCTACTCCATCTTTTCAGTCTCCTCACTTAGTTCAGTGCTTGGTACTCGGAAATGAAAACTTAGTGAGAGTGGGGACCTCACTAAATCAATCCCCATATCCGATGATGATATTGCACTCTACATCTTTTACATTATTGTAACAGACACGTCGAACTTGAAATTCACCGGCTTTTTTATGATGTGAGCTTTTGGGAAAGAAATGATACTAATCCATGAATTATATTCGGGACGTGAAAAATAAATGAAAAGGTCAGCATTTGAATTGTTCCCTTGCTTTTTCGATAAGATTATTTTCGTGACGTGCAGACAAACGTATTTGAATCAGTCATTACTTTGTGTGAGACGTGTGAGTTTTCTTTGATTACTTAAGAACATGTTACTGTTCTTTCGCTTAAACATGCCTCGGTAGCCAATAAAGGGTATAGTGTGTGTCGTAAAGGGAATAGTTTCCGAAACTTTATGGCAATTGTTTACGGTACGGTTTCTCTGCAAGCTGCTGTTACTCGGTAATTCAAAAGCTATCGGTGAAAAGGGAAACTGTGGGCTTTTTGTTTCGATCCCAAAGGCCATACCCGTAAACGTTTCAACTGAGTGATTAACAGTACAGTTGAACCAAACTTACCTTCTTGTTGCGTTTTGAACGAGTGGACTAGAGTATAAACTTGGATGGTCATCAACGAGCTGTAAGAACTGACGGTGCGCAACAGCTGCCTCCACTAAATCGATGCTGAGGTTTATCTTACCGCGTGACATGCCGATTTACATTTGCATTGAGTCATATCTCTCAATAGTAATGAAAAATATTCAAAGTTTTAATTCATTAATTGCTGCAATTAAAATATTGTACATTGTAAAATAAAGTAATTTATCCGTTTTATCATGCTTTCCGTTAACTGTGTCCTCATGCTCTCTTGATTCCTCGAATGTTTCGCTGACAATTTTCGTATTGGAGTCTTTATCCCCTATCGTGTGTCAGATGCGAGCTTCGAGTAGTCCTATCGGATTGCTCTAGGTTTACTGTTTTCATTTCCAAAGTGTGGAGTTTTAGAATCATACCTTTTCTTAAGTTCTCATGCTTCTTTAAGATCTTATGTTCCCACCTAAAGGCAGAGACAAATGTTAATTATTGCCATTCTTTATTTATTACATTGTAAATGTATTATTCTGGCATGTCTGATCGCCTAAATGAATGTTTTGCATCTCAATTCTCTCAAAGCACCTGTTCAACGAATTTCGAGGATACATTATAAATGACGGTTAAATAAAAAGGCCTTTCTTATTAGGAAAATCTTTTATATAGTAAGAAAAGCAATCTTTCCTATCTACCATTATAGCTCGGGACCTCCAGGACTTAATATTGGACTAAACTGCGAATGATTTCAAAAATTGTGATATTTGCATACGTAAAATTAATCCAGTTGAATACGCGTTACAAACGCACACCTCTTACTGATTATGAACGGTTGTTTGGTATGAGTGCGTCAAACTTTATCAATTAAATAGCCATTTGAATAATTGCAAGTCATATCGATAACATTTGGATAATCGTCACAAAGGTAAGAAAGTTCGCGATACTGGACTGATTAGATATTCAGACAAGTCTAGTGAAAAATTTATTGGGAGACTCGGACTCAAGGTATGATTAAATGCTTCTGGCCTTGCGAGATTTCTGCTCAAAGTTGACAGATCTATCCTACTCATTCCCATCAGATAAATTTTACAAATTTCACAACAAGTAAGTGATAGAAACCGGGAATACATGAAGTTTATAATCTTGGTGTGCTCATATCTGCAAGTTTGTTCAGGTGTCCTAGAAAGGTCTCTTCACGTCCTAAATGGGAGTGATTCATATCAGTTTCTTGCAAAGCCTAACATTGAATGCCACATTTTCCATTAGTCCAAATCAGCTTGTATGGTATGTTTTTTTTTTGTTCTAGGCCTGCCTTTTTCATCATTGAAAGTAGCATGTTGTGAAAACAAAGTTATAAGATGACTTCGGTTGCCATACTTTCACCTGTAAAAAGGGCAAAAATTGAAACTTTTACCTGATATGCGATGTGCTTGGCTTACATCTAGCCTTTGCTATAAAACTTTGTGTTGTCTTTAGATATTGCAAACTTACGAGATGACCGCATCCTACATCTTACATTCAATTCAACTCTACTTAGATGTTTGATTCCTTGATTTTGCTATGGTATTTGTGGTCTGTTGTAATGAATTTTAGAGGAATTTCAAATATACTATGTGTTGAGGAGAAACCTTTTGCTAACAGCTTGCCTAGTGCATGTCTTGGAACTTGTGTAATGGGAAGTTGTTGGTAACAGTTGGCTTGGTAATGGTTCTGTGATAATTTTTGACTGAACTTGTTAACAGGTGCTGGCATGATATCTTCACATAAATACTTGTTTTATTGTCAATGTTTCTCATCATTCAATCTAAGTAGAATTATTTAATTTTAGAGTGGTGGGCAGCTTCCTTAAGCAGAGCAACTGTTAACTTACACATAAGACGCAGTGAACTAGCTCTACCTCTTGAGATAAGGTTCCAACAATTGTTCTTAATTCACGTTCTGACTTGAAGTGGCTGATGGTCTTTTATCTTGTGTAAGACAATTTTGAAGTTGTCCAGAAAAATTACCTCTAGAAACGAGGTTCCAGCACTCATTCTTATTTCACTTTCTGACTTGAAGTGGCGGATGGCTACTCTTTTATCTTGTTTAAAACAGTTTTGAAGTCACCCAGAAAAATTAAAAATTGCCTTAAAGTTTAGGTGCTGTTTTTTTTTTCCTTTTTCTTTTAATGGTGAGTCTAGTTCATGTGTGAATGGTGTAACTTTTTTACTTTTTATCTCATCATTTGTGGTGTTTTATTTTACTTTTAGTAATGCCTTGTTTTATAATTATTTAGGGACACGCATAATATATGAGCGCAAGTTTCTATTGGAATTGCGCAATTCTCCACTGTCACGCACACCTCCACAGAATCTGCCAATGATATCAGGTGTAACTTGTCATGCAAAGTTGAAGCCGGGGGTTCGCAAAGACAATGGCATCCATGGCTCTGAAACAAAGTGTGATAAAAATGACAATGGTAAGGAAACACGTCCTTAATTGTTTTTACTAAATAGTTGGGTTTAGCTTTTAATATTTTCATACCATAGTTAACAATTCAAACTGTTTTCTGTAAATGTAGACATGCAAGCCTAATTACTAAGTTCAATATGCAATGAACCAGTGGAATGTCTAGTGTCATGTGTGTCCACTGCAGAAACACTCATAACTGCTGTTATTACTGCGTTGTTAATCGTAGGTGCTGTAGATAACCTATTGAGGCCCATGTTTACCATATTTAGTCCTTACACTTTCTTCACTTTGAAAATTAATATTTCAAAAAGAAAAGAGAAAAACAAAAAGGAAAGGGCAGTTTCTCTTAGCTTTCCCAGAAATTCATAAACCCTTTGCATCCTAACATTAGTATGCATATTCTCCTCACCGTTTATTTACACATTTTCTAAGCTGTTGAGAGCTTCTTTAGTTGGTGATCACTTTCCTTATTCTTGTGAACTTAATGTGTGATTCAGGGGTTGTATTGTCGGCAGAAATTAGATCTTAGTCACTCCCAGGGATTGAAGGGTAAAATCAAACAAACAGCAAAAGAGTTATAAGAACCATTTTTCTTTTTTACTTCTTTTTTCAGGAGAGGTACCCACCCAGTTTGAGATGGACATCTAATGGTTAGCTGCGATAATTATTTTAGGAGCCATTGCCTGATAGATTATGCAGTTGCACATTGTCAAAGATCAAGTGTTGTCATTGAGTGGGTGTAAATATTGTGATGTGGAGTGTGGAGCAAATGAATGGTGTTGATAATAAAAACAGTTCTAGTCAGCAATTCGAATTGGTTATTTCTTGTCAACCATGAAAAACAAAAACAAAACAAAAAAACACAAAATGTTAAAAAAGAAGAATGACTTTTGTCATTTGATATTGTACATAAAAATTTGCTTTCTCTTGACTCTGTCAGAGCAAATGTCCAAAT
Source organism: Stylophora pistillata (assembly GCF_964205215.1). Taxonomy (NCBI): domain Eukaryota; kingdom Metazoa; phylum Cnidaria; class Anthozoa; order Scleractinia; family Pocilloporidae; genus Stylophora; species Stylophora pistillata. The sequence goes on along the minus strand of NC_142519.1, from coordinate 21,564,895 downwards.
AAAGTGCTTGGACCCAAAACTAATTTAATTTTGTGAATTTTTTGCTGTATTTTTACATCCTGGAGTATTTTCAGTTCAATCCCTCCACCTACATGTTAGTCGTAGGGGCCGTGTAGCCCATATTTGTAACTGCTGGGACTGATCTCTAGGTTTCTGTTACATGGAGCCACCAAGCCACCACTTGACAGTCTTGCTCAGAAGTACAGCATCGAATAAATGACTCCAGCGAGGATTTGAACATAAGCTTCTCGTTTAGGAGTGGGAAGGAGAAATCATTGTTTTTAAGGGAGCACTCCTGAAAGTGAATTCTCAATTTTTATTCTTTGGGTTTTGCTGTTGTTAATAGAATTTGATATTTCGTCTGCAAAATATTTGAGGATTGGGGCTAATTTATTGTTTTGCGTAATCTCCTTACACATTTATTCAACCAAAAACTCATCTCCCCTTTCCAAAATGGGCTGATATATATGTAATACATATATATCAGCACCCAAATAAAAATTCCGTATTCAGTAAAGATCATATGTTTTCAACAGATTTTTAAAAATCCTCTGGAATAATGCTTGTGTTCAAACCCTTTGAGGTGGGATTGTGGTGGTCTTCATTTTTTTTACCAAAGGAAGATTAGAAATGACTTAATTAATTTGTCAGGTTAATGTGGTCTTCTTGGGTTGTCAGCATCTCGGATGTACTTTCATACAATAAATATTGGCTATATTCACCTTTTTGTCGTCAATTAGACGCCGACCTAAATATTAGTGAAAAGGGAACTGGAACAGTCACAGACATCCCAGGCTTAGCACCTGTAAACCACACAACTAGTCACAGTCATCCCAGGCTTAGCACCTGTAAACCACACAAATAGTAAAATCAATGTTTGTTCGATTTTCCTATTTTTTCTGTTCCTCCATCCTCCAGTAAGCTGCTTCTACGGATAAAATGTGCTTGTGGTCGTTTCATAAATGTTCATGTGGAAAGGGGGTTATTATGTTTCGACTTCACGTTTCTCTTCTCTGTATTTTTTTTTTTTTTTTTTTTTGAGTGCAACTGCCGATGAAATGATCATGAATGACCACACGCCGGTACAAGTGTTACAGTGCAACTTCTTTTATTTCACAAATTCTTAATAATATTTCTTTTAAGCATTTCTGAACGGCAAGAAAGTTATAAAGAGGAAACAAGTCGTTTTTTTTGGTTTGTTTTGTTTTTTCTAAGACACGTCGACCAATGGGAATGAAATTTGAAAAAAGGAAAACTGAGTGGGACACTTCGATCTGAACAGAAGTTGACTCCCTATGTGTCCCTCTACCTGCCTTCCTCTAGGGTGGTGAGTTGTCATACACAATTCTTACGCCTCCTGGTAAATTATCTTGATCAAGATACTCCCACGGGAACTGTCCAGAACCTGGCATTGCAAAATAAATTTCGGTGTAATACTGAAACTGGAAAGTCACTCCCTTCTTTTGCCAATCGGCCCAAAGTTTATCGATAAAACCGTGAAGAAGCCAAAATTTTGGAGAAAAGGACGCCGTGGAGTGGTGAAGCATGGTGCCTCCTACACAATCATGAAATCTCGTGTGGAATTGCTCACGAACTGTCTGTTCAAAGAGTGTAAAATTCTCAAGCTGGATAAGATCACGCACTTTTTGCAGGTTCGGTAAAGAGCAAGAAAAGTTAAATTCTCTTTTTATGCAGCCTCCACCGGCAGACTAAGGCAAATGGAATTTTTTCTGCTGGAATGGTCCTTTCCTAACACAGTTATTTGGAAATATGCCATTACCGCCCAGACCGCTAGGGCGTGGGCGGTAATGGCATATTTCCAAACAGCCGCTTGTGTCCAGTGTTCTGACTCTCTGGTCCAGTCCCAGTAAGGAATTGTGATGCGACAGTCAATTTGACGAAGAAAGTTTTCGAACTGCATCAAATACCATCTGTGCCAGGGAAGAAATATTTGAGGCATGTGATGAAGAAATTTGCTCGGTATTCTTGAATGCAGAGTTGTTATATGCTCATAATAACTTTGGTATTGAGGGCTAGAAGAAGCCAGTTTAAAGGCGTTAATAAAGCGCTGTCGCTCTATTGGGCTCATGGCGGTAAATTGTTTTCGTATTCTATAACAAGAAACTAGGTTGCCATCACGACAGTGACACCTCCTGTGACACTGATCAACACTTGATGTACTTTCCTCGCAAGGCATCTTGGTCCCTAAAGTTACGAGAAGGTGACATGACATTTCCTTAACTCAGTTATGCAGTTTATTTGACAGCTAAAATTCCCTGATATGGATGATACGATTAACATGCGCGTATATCGTTACCTTATTTAAAATTTCGCGTATATCTGTCTAGTCACCCACTGACTGACGTTCTCATTGACTGACTGCTGGATAAACTGATACAGACGTATACCAACCAGTGATTGAATGGAAATGGAATATGCTGCGGATTCATTGGCTGACTTACAGACTGATTCATTGACTGATTGATACTCCTAAGAGATGATCTACCAACTGTCTGACAACCTGAATGTCTGACTGACTGTCATTTACCGATTGACTTACCTACTGACTGACTGATCATGTATTGAACTGACCTACCGACGGACTGACCGAAAGACTAACTAAATGACTAACTTACCCACCCACCGACGGACTGACTAACCGACTGACTGATTGGTTGTTTGACCAACTGACCCACCGACAGACTGACTGACCTGCTGACCGAGAATTTGATCAATTGAAATTTAGGAGCATAAACACAAATTCCATGTCACTGATTTTAATTTTTTTAAAAAAAATTACATTTATAGCCATGTTAACATATTGAAGGGACTCTCACGTTGTGTGTGCATCTGTCACATAGCCTCGCAGTGTTGTGATTTCTAGATGGGGACACGCTTCAGAAAGACTCAATGCTGTCATCAGAACATAGCGACGAAATGTTGCTAATAGGTTTCCAAGGCAACGAGGAACAGAAAGGCAATCAATTGTGGCCTGTGAAACGTAAAAAGAACTCAACATCGACACGGGAACATAAGCACCAAGCTAGTTCAAAGAAAACTGAAAATAAGAAAATTGATTTTTTATACTGATGATGGCTGATCTCAGTAACAATCGTTGAATTTTGGAAAATAAAGTCCAAACCGAATTTAATAACAATGGTTCACTCCGAATGAGAGCGACATTAATCGTTGAGTTTCGATCTCGCTCGATAAAGATGAGTAGCTCGGAAGAGACTGACCAGGTGATGTTCTCTTCGGTAAAAGAGTTCTCCAGGAGAGGACTGAGAAGAGGTTTAAAAAGCCGCATTAATGACTTACTTGAAGAGATTTACAATCCTTGTCACGAAGACTCTGGTTTCTACTTTCTACAGCTATAAAGAACCTTTAGGAATGATCTGAACACTCCTGAATAACCATAGTAGTGCAATTTTCTATTTGTTGCGACGATGATAGAACAGTTCTGCCCAATAGTGTGAACAGCAGAAGAAGAACATTTACTACACCAAATATGATTGTTGAGCAACGACGGTGATTGCAGAAAAGGTGTTAATGTCCAGTAGATAACGGGAAGGCCGTTGTCAAAACTGGCTAACGACACGCAATGGCAAAATTGGTTTCTTTTATCTCCTTTGTCCGTAGCATCTATCCGTGTGATTTCCCCCCCCCCCCCCACCCCCGTACAATATCTGCCCTAAATCTCACAATGAAGTCATACGGATAAACCAAATGATCACCAACCATGGAAGCTCTTGATTGGTTAAACACATTCTCCTTGTCAGTACCTTAAGAAATGTACGGAGAACAGTATCGGGAATATGCACTCTGACGTTAAAATGAAAATGGTTAAGAAGGTTATGTAATTTTAATTTCCGATTAATGAGCTAAAAAAAAAAACCAAAAACAAAAAACTGCAGACAATTACCAACCTTAGCAAATCCGGCAATGAGGCAGCTGCAAATGTTAATCATTCTCCCCAAAGTTGATTTGTGGGACCTTTTTAATTTTGTTTTAACAAGCTCTTTGATATAAGAACCTCTAGCTCTACAGGTACAGGCAATGTACTAACTTGGCGCCTCGAACAGCGTATGTCACCTAAAAATAACATGCATGCGACTACCAGAATTTGCATTTTGGCTATGTACAAAAGAATATATTCAATTCAAACTAAATCAAAAGTTGAATGACTGCTGGAGACTCGGAAACGTTATTGTTAAGACTGAACTAGAAATCAGTGGGATGGCAAACTTTCACTTAACATAAGCTTGCGTAAATTGAACTCTTTATTTCTCCTAATTGGCTTTTAGGAATCATAATCTAAAATTTATATCCGGACACTTTTACTGCATTATCCATGAAAAGACACATTACAACAACACGCGTCTTGTTTTTCAAAAAAGAGATAGATATCGTATCCTCTTTCTGTGGACCCTGCTGTCCTTTCATCTTCCAAAATCATCATGATAAGAGGACAAATGATATTTTTAAGCTACATAATGCGAACCAGGGCGACAAGCAAGCTATCCAGTTAGCAGACTGCGAAGGCTGTGTTAGCCCTAATAGCTCTATTATCATACTATGGTTTATACGATGGCGGTTGAATTCCCAAATTGGATCACACACACTAGTGAGTGGTGATGTGGCTGTTCGTCTTTCACCTTTACTATCTAAGAAACATATATGATCATTTTCAGTCAACAGAAGTTTGATCATGATGTCTATTTTCATTTTTATTTTATCTGCATATGGTTTAATCAAGAGGCAAACTCCTGCCTGACTCAGCACGCAAACACCACTGAAATAATGGATTTAGAAACGTCTTTGGAAAAAAAGCTTTGATTCGATCTTCCATCTTCCCACGTCGGAGGACAATTTGTTTTGGACAGTCCACCCGGCCGAGTAGACCACCTTTTCATTTTGGTTACTAATCAGACTCCAAGGATTGTAGTGTTATTGACTTTCATCAGTAAATGTCGCTGCGAAGAGCTGATGTAAAATTGTACAGGATGAAAGGGTAGAAAAATTATTTACTATCTCGCCGACAATTCATTCTTAAGAAGGTAAAAAATTAGATCCATTTAATTTTGAACGATCACTATGATCTTTCCAAGTTGATTTAAGAGTATCAGTGTAAAAGACAAAAACACGTAAAAAAGTTTACGTGTTTTTGTAAAAGACGTTTTGTTTATAGCATAAAGCAGAAAACTGTCAACTTGAAGTATTTGAATCTCCCACTTGTCAAAGATTATCTTGCGCCAAGAATGTTGATGAAAGGACTTATCCCTCCTTTGCAGGTAACGGTTAAAATAAATGACAACTATAAATGATAACTTGGGTTTATGAAATATACGAAATGTAAACGTACTAGACAAAAAATGAAAGAACTTTGGCGAAGACTCTTTCTCATTGTTTGTGGAAACATTTAGAATTTACACGTAAACAACAAGTGTTTTGTATAAGTATCAGTCCATGAGCTGATAACAAGCAAAAAAACATTTTTCTCTCAGTTTTCTTCATGGTGAGTTTGGAACTTACCACATCAGTCAGACACAAGCACAAAGCTGTGTCACTTTTAAACAAAGTTTTGCAGCCTTGAATCAAGTGCGGAATCTCCTGGATTTTTATAGTTGATTTTAACTCCACCCGGTAAGTTATGATTATCTAACAGCTCCCATGGAAACCGTCCACTCAAAGGCATCTCAAAGGTGATGTTTATGAAATACTCGAACGTGTGACCAGTTCCGTTAATCTGCCAATCCGCCCAGACTTTATCTATGAAGCTGTGATGAATCCAAAACTCCGGAGAGAACGAAGCCGAGTGCCGTTTTAACATATGACCGCCAACACAGTCGTGAAAAGTAGGGTGAAGTTTTTCCCGAACAAACTTTTCAAACGCAAGAAAATTTTCATCCTTTGATATCTTTTTAATCACGTCTTTCCCTGGAAGGAAGCATGACATGTTAAAACGTCTTTGTAAACAATTTTTTCCAGTATCTTCAGGTATAAAGAAAGCGTCTTTCTTAAAAGGCCCGTCTCTAACGCAATTATCAGACAAAGTTTCGTCACCCCCCAAACCGTGAGGACCCGGATTCCAAACATCGTGTGTCTCCGTTCCTCGGGCCCAGTGTTTCTCGTCCTTACTCCAGTCCCAATAGGGAATTGTAACTCTGCAATCAACCTTTCGAAGGATCTTTTCAAACTCCAGCAAATACCACCTGTGCCATGGTAGAAAGATCTGAGGCATGTGATGGAGGAGTTTGGTAGGCATCCGGGCATGCACTTTGCTGATTCTTCTGTAATCATCTTCATAAATAGGGTTTGTTGCAGCAGTTTTGATAGCACCAACAAATCTTTTTCGCTCCTGTAGGGTCATAGCTGTGAATTCCTTTCTAATCCGATGACAGAATAACAGTTCGCCATCGTAACACATACATTGCCGTTCACATTCATCGAACCATGGGTTCTTGCCATGACAGATTATTGGATTACCTGTAACTTCATTCAAAGACAGGTGATTTAGAGGGTCAGTGAAAGAGAATGTTTTAGTCTAGATCAACGTACCTCTAAACGACATTTTTCTCTAAATTATTGATTCAGTTTAGCACTGAGCAAAATGTGTTTTGAAAAATAGGAGACAGAAACGTTTGTATCTCTTGTTAATTTTCTTCTAAACTTCTGTTTGACTTAAAGTGTACTTTGACTTCCACTTTTTCCGCATCTTCTTGGCTGTCACCCGATGATTCTGTAAAAGGTTGATTAAGGAATTGAATTTCATTTGTGGTGGCTCACAAAAAAAAATAGGTTAATAAGTAATACTCGACTCCTATCGACCAAGTCCATCCCCAGTCGGAGAAGCTAAGCTTTCTAAAAGCGTGGGGTCACTGTCAAACAGAAGGCACACACCAGATTGTTAAATCGTGTATATTGAACCCTAATACGTGTTACCTAATGTGACTAAAAAGGCCCCCTCATGACACCCCAGGACCCTCCAGGATCCCCCTAGCTACGCCCTTGATCTCAACACCCTGTCAGGTTTCCGTGACAGTCACGCAAGACCCATTCATATCCCGAAAGGTATGGGTACAGAGTGGCACTATGCGAGTGACATCATGACTTGCCTAAGAACACAACACAATGACCCCCTGGTGTTAAGTGCACTAACCAATCATGCCCGGTGTTTTCAGGCGTCCTCCACTTACTCAGGTCTCAAACAACTCAACTAAAACAATGAGCAATACTTAACCTGTCATGTATCGTTTTAACCCAGCGTAGTTCAGGCTTGGACACAAGTTGCTCTGTTTTATCAAAGTCGCTGTCATAATCAAGAGTGAACGGTACGAAGTAAGGAGGTCTCCAGAACAGCGGGGAACAGACAGGCAGTCAACAGCTTTCTACATCGAAACAAGTTTAAACGTACGCTTTAACATTTGAAACTTTCCTCCTTAACCTTCCTCATAATCTTGTCTTATAAACTTGTCTTATAAACTCGAACTTTTATTGTGAGTAAAAGACGTGCGTCAGATCTAGGATATTTTACTGAGAAATTATCAATGCTAACTCGATTAACTGATTTAATGATAAATTCATGTAAATCTAAAGGTTTTCATGGCAATGAATTGTCTGAATACTGCGTTGGGACATAAATAGGATTAAATAGATAAAATACATTACAATAGGGAAAAATTGTCCCGCAAAAAATTGTTATTCATTCATTAAATACCTGCACTTCCACACAATTTTGAAACAGCTGATCTGAGTTCCTTTCCTCCAGGGCCTGGAAAATTTCATGAAAATTTGAAGCACAGTTTTTGATCGTCATTTTCTGACATGACTCAATATTTTCGACAGATCTCACACAGAGCATTAAGATCGCAATGACAAAGACAAGCTGGTTACGCTGTGGAACCATGTCGGTGATCTTCTTTTCAAGTGTATCTAAAATCATCACGAAACACGAGAATTGTATATATATATATATCTAAAAACAACTCATTTCCTTCCCCTTGCCATGGAAATTTAAAGGACACTGACGAGATTTGTATACACAATCACGACAAAAAACTAATCTAAATCAACAGGGTGACATGGTTTCTTCCTTGTTACATATTGACATTTCAAGCACCTTAATTTTATATTGTTTCCAATCGTTTATTAGAAAAAGCCTCCGGAGGCTGTTCAACAATATGCTTACAAGTTATTTCCTCCTTATGAAATAGCTATCCTCGAGTGTTTAGAAATCGTTAGGTATATTGATCTAATTCTTTTAACAGACATTGTGATTTTGTCAACTATACAATAACGAGGAAACATCATCAAATTTTCGCTTTCCTTGTAAGCATTCAATTAATATGAAAATAATAGAGAGATTTTGACAATTTAGCACGTGGAAAATGGAATCGTACGATGTTACCTTTGCAGGATAGGGTGTACGTGATTGTGTGAAAATGTCGAGCCAAGGGAGACAGCTTAGTACCTTATCGGCCGAGCTCTCGGAGCGATCAAATTTCCAAATCGTCATATTGTCCCGTTTAGATAAATGTAGGACTAAAACACATTTCCTGAGACACTGAAAAAACCCGACACAGAGACACTGGGATGTAGACTTTGCATAATCTCATGAAAGTCCAGGCTGCCAAAATCGTACGACAAGTCTAAGGCATTCGTGTCATGTATGTATTAGAGGTGCATCCATACCCAGCCATTAATTTCATACTATGACTGAGCTCTGCTGAAGTCAATCTCGATCTTTATGATAAAGAGAAATTTTACACGAAAGTTTCCTAATCAAGAGTCGTTTGGTTTACTTCAAAGAGTTTTCCAAATGAATCAGAAAGAAAAGGGTAAGTCATTCTACCCCACCCCCGTTTGGCAAAAAGCCAGCCATAAACCCTCTCTCTTTTTATACTGTTTTTTCTTTTTTTAATGACACAAATTACTAGTTGACCTACAGTTGATATAACAAGATACTCAAAATTCGTACAAGGCAAACCCAGGAGCCCATCACTGATGGGCTCCTGGCAAAGCCGATAATACAAGGAAGATTTTACTAAAAATTGTGTCTTCTTACTTAACAAATACAAATTTATCGAAAAGTCAGTTGAAGCATGTAGCTATAACCACTAAAATTGCAAAAAAAAACCATTCTATGAAGGAAGACTTCTATTGCTAAACAAGATGCGCGATTAATAGTTGAAAATATTCTGTAAGCTTCGTTTACAAATATACAAAGCAGAAAGTTTGCAGAAAATTTGAAACTAGTAATAGTGCTAATTTGAAAATGTGATTTTCACTGAGTGTATCAATTTTGGATCTTATGTCATTTCTTCAGTTATGATGGTCAATATTATCCATGCTATCCCTTGGGGAACTTGGGAGCACAAGAGGTATTATTCAGTGATGATGATGATGATAGGAGCAGCCGTATGAAAAAGGACGAGCAAAGATGGCCTGTTGCGGAAAATTGAAGAATCTAAATAGTCGGAGTGTGTTTCAAATTTTGCTAAGTTTAAGCTTTTTTCAAATACATTTTGACGAAACTAACGATTAGAGAAAATTTTCATCTAATTCAGGGAAACTTGTTAAAACAATAAATCTTTCCTTAAAAACTAAGTTTCAAACTTAAGGAGGGTCTATACCCTCTTTTGATCATTTAGCAAGGAAGATCAGTCGCAGCATTCATAGCATTCAATAAACTCGGAGCGATATCCTTTACAATTTGCTTCACCACTGCCCAAAGGTCAGAAGCCACGTAAAAATACTTTTCCGTCGGACTAGAAGCCACCTCCATTATCTCCGTTATTCCATTAAAGTAGCGACCAACGCCGACAACGTAAATTTCTACACCACTTTCCTTTAGTTCTTTGGCCTTTGCTTTGGTGTCGTTCGGGGAATTGGATCTCCCATCTGTGACGAGGAAAACTATCTTCTTGTCTGCATCAAGACGTCCACCTAAAAGACATGGAAAAAAACCCAAATGAATTTAAAGATGAACGAAGGAAATTAAATCCCTCTTGTGAGTTTCATTTAAAACTTCTTGATTGAGAATAAATTATGCGTAGTTTGGACGAAGGCTGACGATTTCGTTATACAGCGTTACCATTTATGGGATACTTATTTGTAACCCAGGTTAACTTCACTTGATTATTCCTAATACTGAGTTTCTCATCAAAAATTCCAGAGCCGAGTGAGGTAGAAGTTTTCATTACATTTCACAGTCATTTATGCAACTTATTAACAGGGTGTAATATCCCAAAGGCCTAGTACTATTTAGTATTTTTTTCCCTTTTTCAGTCTCATTCTCTTGGAAAATTTACCTGCCGTGCGATCTTCAAATAGTTGCATGGCTTTCACCAACGCAGCATGAGTGTCGGTTCCCCCTCCTGGGTAAGTAATTCTATTCATCTCACTGGCTGCGAAATATTCCGGTAAAAAATTGAAGTTCACGGTGGCTGAGTCCGAGAATGTGACCGCTGAATACTTGAGGTCAACGTAGATGTTTTTCATAGCTAATAGGTAACGAAGCGCCTTCTTTGCCTTCTCGAATCCACAAGATCCAACTGATCCTGAACCATCCATGAGAACAACAACATCGTGAGCCTCTCTTGAAGAAGGTCTTTGGAACAAACTCCGAAATCCAGCACCAATTGGAGGCTGCTGAGATTTAGCTTTTACGAAATTTTCTTCGAGTTTCTTTGCACTTGCTTTGTTACTGAAAACAACAAGGGCTGAAAAAGAACCAATAAAATAAATCTCCTGATATCATCTATGACTAATGGACTAATAGAGGACAGCTCCCCTTACAAAGAGCCTATTCATTAGCAAGTGCGCGACAGTGGAAAAGACTGAGTTTCTTACGTCTTTAATGCAGGTACGGACATATTCCTAGTTCCAGACATTGATCAACTTTTAAAAAGAATTTAAAATAAACTATGTCTATAACTTACTGAGATTTCAACAGTAATTTAACACAACTAACCCCGAACTGGTTCTGTGAAGAATACCAGCAGGCACACTGCAGAGGCGACATAGAGGGAAAATCTTGACATCGCGAAGTCCTTCGTTTTTTTCTTGATAGGATCTGACTTGCAGCTTTGAGATTCACTAACCGCTTACACGTCTTTTTATGGAGAAATGAACTTCCTTGTTACTGTTTACCTTTGATAAAGGTCAGCTATTTGTCTCCAATTTTGGACCGTTTCAGCTGGCAAGGATGACAGGTTCTCTGTTTCATCGCACGTATTGTTGTTATTGTATTTTTTTCCTTGTTTTCCAAGAAATCTGGGTAGAGAAACTAGATTTCTCTTACAATATTTCATCATTGCAGGCTCAAAAAATTTAAGATCATGGCCACAAGGATCAGGCTTAAAAAGTGCATTCGCCTGCGGTCAGAATTTCTTGAGCATTGTTATTTTTCCTTTTTTTTTTTTTTTTTTCTCTTATGACCTTTGGCCACCAGGACGTTAGTAGCATCACGAGTATTGACAAGGTGTACTGAAACCTTATTATCCCACGAGTGTGTCTTTTATTGAGATCAAAATACTGTTCGAGCTAACATTTGATGTCTAAAGTTAACCTTCCTGAAGGTACCTGTAGCCACAGCTGCACTTTTAAGCGCAATAACATTGTGCCAGTACATTGCTAGAAACCTGTCAAGAAGGATTGTCTTTGTTTATTGTTTTGTTTCCTCACGTATTCGTGATGCGGATTGAAAAAAGGTGCTCGGCCCGATTTTAGTTTTTCACTCCCCCTAATATACATAGGTTAACTGATGAGTTTTTTTTTTTTTTTACCATAACTTTTTAATGATAGTGTAGCTTTCTGCAAAAATATCCACTGCTCCCAAGGCGGATAATCAAACCTCATGTCTTTGGCGCCTGCTTTTCAGACTTCCCCCAGCCGACCCCTCCCCCCCATTGAAATTTTGTTCTTCCTGATACACCGTTGTAGTTCTGTTTCCTTTTCAGCGTTTTGTACATCAAAAATTTCAGCATGGCTTTACTTTTGAGAAATAAAACCAGATTTATTGCAATACTCTGATAACATTTTAAAACGAACTAACGTAGACTGGCGAGGGAAAGAAGAAATGCATTGATTCCGTGACAGATGCCACTTGGTTCCACTTGAGTCGGCCTCCAACATTTACTTCCGTGTCACTGATTAATTTATTCTGCCTTCGAAGCGACAAGCTAGCACAACCAAGGCTTTAGAAATGAGTACGGAGTAATATTCTATACCTCACGGCAAAGTGACTCTGCTTTGGGGTTTGGTGCCAATCCATATAGGGTTAAAGAAATTAATAACAATATTATATAATTTATCAAGACTAACTGACTTGTAACATGCACCTCAATTAATTGAAACCAGGGTGACCTTGTAAGATTAACAGCTGACCCTGTAAATAAAAAGGACCACTTACATGACTGTTGTATATTTTGGACAACTGTAATTATTTGTCTAAACCATGTCGAATGTTGCTAATTGAGAGTTTCTTCTTCACTTCTTGGTCCCGGTAATTTGTGTCATTAATGATAAGCATTTTTTCACTCTTAAAGCCATTTTGTTCACTAAATGAAAGGAAATAAGACACCACTAGAAATCCCGGCTAACTCGCATTCCTAGTCACAAAATGATCACCTACATTCAATCTGATATACGTTCGCTCTCGCTGTTCTTATCTTTTTGAGTGGTATCGTGAAACTTAATCATTTGGCGTGTTGTATGCTAACTTCTGTGGCTATGTTATTTATTTCCTTGTTTTATCGTCATTCGTTTTCAAAATATGCGAAACTTTAATAGACAGAAATAGCTCTGTGTTTCATGCCTAACTTTACTACCAGTCATTACAATTTTTCGTTTGATAGACCTTTTTACTATGTATAGAACTTGTAATGACCTCTCCATTACGCGTTATGTGGTGTAATTTAAATTGTAGCAAAGGTATACGATACGTTTCCTTTTCAGCGCATTGTTGACAATAGGCTTGACCGAAATAATCCTAGATACTAACACCTTGATCATGTTTCCTTGTTTCCGCGAAAGCGTTTTAGTACAAAGCGCTGACACGCATTTTGAGAAGAAGTTTGAAGACTCCACTTTTGTAGAAGCGACGAAGCTCAATCAATGAATCAGAACATCGGATGACGCACTTCAGAAGGCAATTGGGACTCAAGGTAATGCATATTAAATATGATAACATTCTTGGTAATATTTTCTCTCGGAGTTGACTCAGGTGAGTCTGAGGAAATGTGAAAGTTGTAGGGGATATTACATAATTGAGCTTGGACTACTTAAGGCCAAGTAAAATTCCTAGTCATTAGGTTGTTTTTAAATTCCTTCGTCTATCCATAAATCTCGCAGACGCACTCCTCTGCACTGCCTTCTTATGTGTTGTGCCTAATTTTGGCTTTTTCTCCTTTTTGAGTGTCTGACAAAAAGTCTCCTACAGACCTTGACGTAATAGCATAAATGACAACAATAATCCAAGCCATCTAATTTAGTGCCTTCGTTTATTACATTTATTTACGAAATGTTAACTCCTTTTGAAGTTAACTAAATTTTTGTAAGGTATAAAAGCAAGAGAGTCCTTATTTCATTCAAAATACTAAAAGACAAAATGAACTCAGTAAATTCTCTATTTTCAAAGGTGCTGAGAAGAATTTCTATAGTGCTTTACCTTGAATCCATTACAATATGACATTCAAACTCAGGTGAAATAATGAGCTAATTAATTAATGACTAAAATAAGTTAAATTGCAGTGCTGTTCCTTTCAAAATACAATCTAAAAATAGAAGGCAAGTTTGAAATAAATCCTTATGTAGCCATTTTAACATAGTGGCTTATGATTCAACTGGGTTGCATATTTCTTGGGAGCAACTAACTTAAAAGCCAATTTTGTAACATCTAAGAAGCCCGACATGTCAGTGACACGGAATACGTGGTCTTTACGAACTGGCGAGGCTACTTCCACGATTTCACTGATTCCACTATTGTAATTCCCGACAGCAACGACAAAAATATCCACACCACTGGCTCTCAGCAAGTTAGCATTTGGTATGGTCTTCGAGGAATCAACGTTTGAATGGCCATCGGTGATAAGAAAGGCAATCTTGACAACACCCGGACGTTTTCCTTTGAAAAAGATTAATGAATACAGTAAGTGGGTTTTGCAGTGAGCGTATCTCACGATTATATTTGTTCGCTAAAAATCCTAGTCATCTAAGCTCAAAGGGTGAGCGACTTTGAATTCCTCCTTTCAGTACCACCCTCGAATCAAATGTAAAGGTCGCGAGAATGAAGAGAAATGATCACCAATTTAAGAAGCTCCACTCTCAAACAAGTTATCCCTCTTGAACAAAAACTCATCTTTCAAACCGGCAGTCTAAATCCCACAGGGATCAACGAACACTTTTCATTCCACTAATTTATTCGTATTTTTCTCATTGCCATGTTTCTACCAATAACGTAGCTCCATTTTCTGCCTTTAAAAGCACACACAACCCACAATTCCTCTATTCGCTCCGACGAAGGGCTAACGCTCGAAACGTCAGCTTTTGTAATCGTTACGGTGGATAATTTACCATTTCAACTTTGTTGATAAATCCAAATTATCCCTCTTGGCACCCGGCATTGGAAGGGTAAAGAAATTGGTGCGAAGGATATGAATCCATCATTAAAATTGATTTGGAGACAAGATTCAAGTTTTTTTACTGTTATGGTCTGGATCTTTTAAACGTTGTCTCTTTCATTTCGTTTGTATTTGTAAGTTTCCTAAGAGAAACTGTCTAGAACTAAACTGTGTGACTTGTGACGAAAACAAAACATGTTTAGAAGCTGATACCTTGCTATTTACTTGAACATAAGACCGGGAACAACACTAGTTGAAACACAACAGTAAAGTATGAGACAAGTTCTCATTCCTGTTTTTTTTTTTTTTTTTTGCTTTTTTTTTACTGTTTTGGTCTATACATCATCAACGTTGTCACTTTCTTTTCAGTTGTAATTGTAAGTGTCCTAACAGAAACTCTCTGGACCTACACACTGTGTGACTTGTGACGAAAACGAAACACGACGCATGAACGAGCGGAATTTCAAATACAGTTTTGAGGAGTAACAAACCCTAACACCTGTGCACCCGTTTTATTTTTGAGTTTAAAACTAACACCAAAACTAAACATGTTAATATTCCCTATTTAAAATTAAAACTTCCGATCGAATGTAAATTTGTACATACCTGAAGAGGGATCTTCAAAAACTCTTTTTGCTTCTGCCAACGCAGCCTGAGTATTAGTTGATCCTGGAATATAGGGAAGGTTCTTTATCTTAATTCCTGCGTCCGGATTAGCAACGAAATTGAAATCTCTCGTGGCAGTACTTGCAAATGTAACTGCCGCATATCTGTTGTTATATCCTACTTCTGACGCAATGTCAAGCATGTTCTTCATGGCTTGCTTTGCTTTTTTGTAGTTGCAGTCCCCAATCGAGCCTGAACGATCCAGAATCACCACGATATCTTCCTGTGTGACCTGCCTCTTGCTCCGTCCAATCTGAGACAAGTACGAGAGGGGTATGCGAAAGAAATTGGTCACCAGTTTCGTCGCGGTCTCATTTTTAGTCGGTACATGTTGAAAAGCTGAAAAAGAATATAGGAGTACTCTTATAACTAAAAGTTACTTATATCATTGCCAGAAATTTGGGACAATATGGCGGAGGCGGTTCTTATTTTACAAGCAAAATGGCGCCGAAACAGTATAAGAAAATGTATAGGAAAATATTGTTTTTTTCAAAATAGCTGTCTAAGAATGGGAAATTCTTTCGCTGCGTACTTGGAAATGCAGCCGCATCAGTTAAAGCGCCCATCGCTACGAAAAAAAAATACTCAAATTCAAGCCTACCCTTTTTCAAGGTATACGAGTAAACTCATAATTCTGACTCCATTTCCCATACAAACTCTTAAAATGTGCTTCGACTAGGTGTTACAATTCTATTGTCGTGGGAACAACCTTGTGAAGATTCGCAACTGCGTAGTTTGATATGCATTCTACAGAAATTTGCTCACGTAAATCGCTCGTAAACGGTCGAATATGTTGGCCCACAAATTTTCCTTGAGCCAGGAGACTCTTCGTAATTTTACAGAGCTCAAAAACCCAATAAGCCATTTTTAAATAGCCCAATTTTAGGTAGGAAGAACTAGAAAGATACAAGTCCCTGTAACCGCACAATCTGGCCGCCATTTTCCTTGTTTTGACGTCTCCTTTGGCTTTCTGGGATAGTACAGTACTAGGCCTTTCACTGACGGGGTTTTACGAAAATAGAAAGTTACGTGTTCACTTCACTTCCACCGCCGCCATATTGAATTCTCTGTAATACGATATACTGCTGACATTTCGTAACGGGCTCGAAATGTCCCCGATTTCTGGCGCTCCTCACTGCCACCTAATCTTTACACAATCGAAACACGTTCACGTGTATTAACTTGAATTGAAATCCTAAGCAACGTCAAGTTTTTACCGCATTTCTACAAAGTATATATTGCGGGAAAGCTATCCTTTCGCCCATCAAACGCATTGAGGTCATAGAGAACTTTTAGTTGTACACAGATATGGTTATGTACTCGATTAAGATTCTGGGAGTACCTAAACCAGTGTTTTCTAACGTAAAAAAACCGAATCGGCTGGGGTTATTTCGTTATAAAAAATGGGTTTCTTTATTTAGATGCATCTAGTGCATCTAGATGCAGTGGTCTTTCAACGCCAGATAAAACAAGGAGTTTGCCTTCTCTCAGTTGATCCGTTCTTAATGTCAAATCTCGTTATCGTAATGGTTTTAGCTGAAGAGTTCAACATCTCAAGAGCTTTACTAAAATACTGGCATTTATGAAATGTCAATTTCCCAATTTGAATAGAAGTTACGGAGACATGGCGATAAAATCAATTGACCAAAGTACATTTACACTTACACTGATAAAACTGTTGATCACGTTTTGGAGTTGGTCTAAACCAAAATGGGTTCCTGCCAAGACATTGACCAGTTAGAAAGGCAAGAATGACGATCACAGTTAATCGGTAAAACACCGGAGCCATTGTTGGAACAGTTTCTCGCGAAGAGATTAGCCTCAATTGTCTGAAGAGATCTGTGTTCTTTGAAGACTTAGCTGGTTGTGACGGCTTGGTTGATTTTATAGTCAGAAAGCAGTCCCTGTACGTGTATTCCTTCTCAGCAAAGCGTGTGGCTGAGGGAGAGAATGTAGCAAAAGCTGTGGCGGGAAGGCTGAGGTTTGCGTCACGTGGAAGGCTGTAGCTTTATTTAGTAAGCAGTCGTTGTTAACTTTGCGCTGAAGTTGATTTAGGGCGGAAGTCATATGAAAAGGAATTTGAAAGAACAACGGATATTACCTGACCACCAAATTTCTTATCTACAAAACCATTCAAAGATAGTATTTCTAGTTCTCGTACATTGTGTTTCGATAAAAATTTTTTTCAAGGTTCAAGCACTGCTCTTCCAAAAAATGTCCTAATTTTTCACGGCTACACCGCTTTTTCCGCAAAGCCCACCATTACCTAAATTTCCATATTGATGCCAAACTATTTTTGTAAAAGCTCCACCTAGACAGGAAAGCTAGACTGTAACCTGTCTCTCTGTTACGTTCGATCTTTAAGGCGCAAACTCGATCCGTTTTTCGAAAAAGAAGATATCCCCTCTTGTACCTCCCCCCTGCATTTCGTTGGTTAAATATTTCAAATAGGAGTTCAGTGACCGCGCTCAATGAAGTATATGAATTTAGCTTAAAATGTACACACGCGCAGGTTTCACAACCTACATGAAAGGTGTGGAACTCTTCCATACTTCCTTTGTTAAGCAATGCCCTTGCTGCGTGACTAATTTTTTAGCTTCTTTGACCTTCAGCAACAGGGAACCCCAATTTAGAATATGACCGAGATATATGACAATGTCATTTTAATCTGACGGAGGCGAACAGAACGTTGCCGAAATTTAGTTTATTATACTTATTTAGCGTTTTTAGGTCAGATCCAACATTTTAAAGTTTTTATCAAGGACACTAACCGCATAAGCAGTATGTAAGATATATGAGTCGTAACGTAATCTGGTTGTTTTTCTGTAATTAGATCAAGATATCGTTTAAACTAAGATTTGATCTC
Source organism: Stylophora pistillata (assembly GCF_964205215.1). Lineage (NCBI taxonomy): Eukaryota > Metazoa > Cnidaria > Anthozoa > Scleractinia > Pocilloporidae > Stylophora > Stylophora pistillata. The sequence goes on along the minus strand of NC_142519.1, from coordinate 21,546,742 downwards.
TAGCGAAAAACAACCTAATTAAACGAACTCACACGTAACTAGGGGAATTAACCATCATGGCGCTGAAGGTTGGAACGCTTTGCACTCCAAAGTAACACATAGCAAGTGTTGTCCTTACCGATCGGTACACTGAGACTAAGGGAAACGTAAAAGACAAATATTTCTCAGAACGAGGACTTTTAAATGTTTTAAAAAAGTGGATCATTACTTAAGATAAAAATAAAAGCAAATAGATAGTATTTCTTGTACTCGTACATTATGGTCAAACAAAAATGTAAATTTCGGTTAAATCCGCGTTCTTCGACGAAATGTATTTTTTCACAACAACACTCTATCCAAGGAGCCCGCCATGACTCACAATTCTATAATTTAGCTTGGTAACCAAGAAAAAAGTGACTTTCAAGATGACTGAGCAATTGCCACATTGTTTTTAGAAAAGTTTCACCTAGCCTGACAGGGAAGTCAGTCAATATCCTGTCTTTCTGTCACGTGCGATCTTTAGGCACATCCTTGACTCGTTTCTTCGAAAAGAATCTCGCTAAAAAACATTCATACTCATACTTTCTGCGTGGATTTCTTTGGTTAAATTGTTCAATATGAAACTAAACGACCGAAAACAATGAAGTTTCCGAATTTAACTTGAAAAGTGCGGGCGGTTTTCACAGCCTGAATAAAAGTTTGAAACTCTTCCATGTGTCTTGTTAATGCCTCGTGACCAAAAAGTTTTTTTTTAGCTATTTTGACCTTCAGCAACGGGGAGGCTTGTTTGGTACATGAATGAGATATATGAGTTATGTTGTAATTAGATGGTTTCACTGTAATTTGATCAAAATATCATTTCATCAAGATTTGATCTTTAACGACAAACAGCCGACACGCAACCCGAGAAATTATCTGTCCGTGATGCTGAAGGTTACCGTGACGTCGGATGAACGCTTTAGACTGCACATTAACACATATCCCGTATTACTGGTACCGATCGAGGGAAGACTAAGAGAAGGAAAAGCAAAAGCAAACAAACAAAAGAACATGACGCAGCAAGAGAGATTCGGATTATCTGACAGACAAAACTTTGACGGAACAGAGATAAAAGTCGACTCTAGCTACAACTGCGAACATAGCACTGAAAGACTGCATTTCGATTTCTATCAGATTTAAAGCCGTCTTTGCCTGATATAATCTTATTAAAATCTGATCAGATAACTATGACATTAAATGGCAAAAATTCTCAATCCTAAGAGGAGTTTTTGAGGAGTGCACTGCGTCCTCTGACGGGCATATTCGCTACAGTAAGAAAGTTATGTTTTATCCAATTGAGTTGATAATGTGAATCGGCCCCGTAAAGAGATTCTTCAGCTGACGTTTCGAGCTTTAGCTCTTCATCAGCGTGAATCGCCATCGTTACAATTAAATAGCTTAATTTTGATTTAAAGAAGCCGTTATTAAGTTGCAATCTGTGGATATTGTTCATTTTACCTCTTAATGGACTAAATTCTAGATTGCGATTGATTAGGGTGAATACAAAGAATTTTGATTCATGTCATTACGACAAATATTATAGATATTGTTATGTTACAGTGTGATATAAAACGTGTTATAATATGACCGAAGAGCGTACTTACTCGAAAAACAAACCGAGACTAACGTTCCGGAGGTAATCGGATTTCGTATTCTATGACACAACAAAGAACTGTTCATTTCAAACGAGGCCTTGGATTACGCAAACTTCTGCCGTTTCTTACCATTGTCTTTAAGTTACAAGTGATCTTACAGGTACCTTGCGTGTTTTCTGCGAGGTTCCTCAGTATCTTACAATTACCGAAATAGTTAATAGTCCAAGATAATCAATTGTCAGTGACAATGAATGTTTATGGCATCATCTCAGTTAGTTATCCTCCGCAGCCACCGCCGCAACCTCCACATCCTCCACAGCTACCGCAACCATCACAGCCGCCACAGCCACCACAACCACCGCATCAACCGCATCCACCACATCCTCCGCCGGCACCTCCTCCAGTTTCATACTTTAGGTACGAGTTAGTCGTTACAGTGTTGGCATAGTAACCGGCTGCCACTATTAACGCAAGGTCTTCATTGTGAATTCTGCCTGGTTTGTCGGCCTGGTGTGAAGCGCAAACTGATGGTTTCGAGTAATCTGCACTTCCGGCGGGAGTGTAAGGCTGGCATAGAAGATGAAGAATGGCAATTGAAAATCCGAGCGCAACTACCTCCGGCACGTGATGGACTTCAGAAGGAAACGAAATCAAGCCCGTGCGCAGGTCGATGCTGAGCTTTAACTTTTTGCCAAGAGCCACCCAGAACTGGTCTCCCCGTTTTTCAACCTCTTTCCACTCTTTTGTTCCGGACAGTGAAAAGAATTTGATGGCTAAATGTCCAGGTTTGCCTCTCACCCCAGGCGTTCCTTTGACACCTGGATTATTTGGCTGCCCTTTTATTCCAGGCACGCCAGGGACACCCTTAACAAACCCTTCCCATTTTTCAATGCAGACTCCCCAGTCTTTACTTCCTCTTATAAGCATTGCTCTCTCTCCACCATTCTCATCCAAAGTACAGCATTTTTGTGGCTTGCTCACTTGTTCCTTGGTGGGAAGTATGTTCCCTCCTAGTAAGTGTCCCGTACTAACAACACAACCAGACTGGTTGATAACCTCCACGGAAGAGAACATCAGCAAAGCTGAGTGCACCACTCGGCAGGTAAACGCCTGTCGACGTTGAGCTTTGAGACATGTTGAGCTTTGAGCCAGGCTGTCGGTCGTTCACCGAGTCATCATGTTTAAGTACTTTTCCCAGTATTTCTGTGGTGTCCTTTTAGTATAGTAGTGGATTTACTTGATGCGCATGCCAAATGAGGTCAAAGTCATAGCAAGGCACAAGAAACGTCCCTGGATTATCTCGCTTGAGCATGAGATGTAATTTATACCTCTCCATTGCTTTAGTCAAAAACTTCTTATCTTCACAGTGAGGTAAGGACACCTGATAATAAAAGACTCTCTGTCGAGCGCAAGCAGCTGCGATGTCATACTCAATTCTTGACTTGAAATCTTGCGCATTGTCAGCAGCGGCCGTCACGTCAACTTCAAAAGGTTCGCCAGGATAGAACTTTTCCCAGTTGAAACGTTCAAAACGTTTCAACTGAGTGATTAACAGTACAGTTGAACCAAACTTACCTTCTTATTGCGTTTTGAACGAGTGGACTAGAGTATAAACTTGGATGGTCATCAACGACCTGTAAGAACTGACGGTGCGCAACAGCTGCCTCCACTAAATCGATGCTGAGGTTTATCTTACCGCGTGACATGCCGATTTACATTTGCATTGAGTCATATCTCTCAATAGTAATGAAAAATATTCAAAGTTTTAATTCATTAATTGCTGCAATTAAAATATTGTACATTGTAAAATAAAATAATTTATTCGTTTTATCATGCTTTCCGTTAACTGTGTCCCCATGCTCTCTTGATTCCTCGAATGTTTCGCTGACAATTTTCGTATTGGAGTCTTTATCCCCCATCGTGTGTCAGATGCGAGCTTCGAGTAGTCCTATCGGATTGCTCTAGGTTTACTGTTTTCATTTCCAAAGTGTGGAGTTTTAAAATCATACCTTTTCTTAAGTTCTTATGCTTCTTTAAGATCTTATGTTCCCACCTAAAGGCAGAGACAAATGTTAATTATTGCCATTCTTTATTTATTACATTGTAAATGTATTATTCTGGCATGTCTGATCGCCTAAATGAATGTTTTGCATCTCAATTCTCTCAAAGCACCTGTTCAACGAATTTCGAGGATACAATATAAATGACGGTTAAATAAAAAGGCCATTCTTTTTAGGAAAATCTTTTATATAGTAAGAAAAGCAATCTTTCCTATCTACCATTATAGCTCGGGATCTCCAGGACTTAATATTGGACTAAACTGCGAATGATTTCAAAAATTGTGGTATTTGCATACGTAAAATTAATCCAGTTGAATACGCGTTACAAACGCACACCTCTTACTGATTATGAACGGTTGTTTGGTACGAGTGCGTCAAACTTTATCAATTAAATAGCCATTTGAATAATTGCAAGTAATATCGATAATATTTGGATAATCGTCACAAAGGTAAGAAAGTTCGCGATACTGGACTGATTAGATATTCAGACAAGTCTAGTGAAAAATTATTGGGAGACTCGGACTCAAGGTATGAGTAAATGCTTCTGGCCTTGCGAGATTTCTGCACAAAGGTGACAGATCTATCCTACTCATTCCCATCAGATAAATTTTACAAATTTCACAACAAGTAAGTAATAGAAACCGGGAATACATGAAGTTTATAATCTTGGTGTGCTCATTGCAAGTTTGTTCAGGTGTCCTAGAAAGGTCTCTTCACGTCCTAAATGGGAGTGATTTTATATCAGTTTCTTGCAAAGCCTAACATTGAATGCCACATTTTCCATCAGTCCAAATCAGCTTGTATGGTATGTTTTTTTTTTGTTCTAGACCTGCCTTTTTCATCATTGAAAGTAGCATGTTGTGAAAACAAAGTTATAAGATGACTTCGGTTGCCATACTTTCACCTGTGAAAAAAGCAAAAATTGAAACTTTTACCTGATATGCGATGTGCTTGGCTTACATCCAGCCTTTGCTATAAAATTTTGTGTTGTCTTTAGATATTGCAAACTTACGAGATGACAGCATCCTACATCTTACATTCAATTCAACTCTACTTAGATGTTTGATTCCTTGATTTTGCTATGGTATTTGTGGTCTGGTGTAATGAATTTTAGAGGAATTTCAAATATACTATGTGTTGAGGAGAAACCTTTTGCTAACAGCTTGCCTAGTGCATGTGTTGGAAACTGTTGAGAACTTGTGTAATGGGAAGTTGTTGGTAACAATTGGCTTGGTAATGTTTCTGTGATAACTTTTGACTGAACTTGTTAACAGGTGGTGGCATGATATGTTCACATAAATACTTGTTTTATTGTCAATGTTTCTCATCATTAAATCTAAGTAGAATTATTTAATTTTAGAGTGGTGGGCAGCTTCCTTAAGCAGATCAACTGTTAACTTACACATAAGCCACAGTGAACTAGCTCTACCTCTTGAGACAAGGTTCCAACACTTGTTCTTAATTCACGTTCTGACTTGAAGTGGCTGATGGTCTTTTATCTTGTGTAAGACAATTTTGAAGTTGTCCAGAAAAATTACCTCTGGAAATAAGGTTCCAACACTCATTCTTATTTCACTTTCTGACTTGAAGTGGCGGACGGCTACTCTTTTATCTTGTTTAAAACAGTTTTGAAGTCACCCAGAAAAATTAAAAATTGCCTTAAAGCTTAGGTGCTGTTTTTTTTTTCCTTTTTTTTTTTTAATGGTGAGTCTAGTTCATGTGTGAATGGTGTAACTTTTTTACTTTTTATCTCATCATTTGTGGTGTTTTATTTTACTTTTAGTAATGCCTTGTTTTATAATTATTTAGGGACACGCATAACATATGAGCGCAAGTTTCTACTGGAATTGCGCAATTCTCCAGTGTCACGCACACCTCCACAGAATTTGCCAATGATATCAGGTGTAACTTGTTATGCAAAGTTGAAGCCAGGAGTTCACATAGACAATGGCATCCATGGCTCTGAAATAGAGTGTAATAAGAATGACAATGGTAAGGAAACACATCCTTAATTGTTTTTACTAGATAGTTGGGTTTAGCTTTTAATTTTTTCATCCCATAGTTAACAATTCAAACTGTTTTCTGCAAATGTACACATGCAAGCCTAATTACTAAGTTCAATATGCAATGAACCAGTGGAATGTCTAGTGTCATGTGTGTCTACTGCAGAAACACTCATAACTGCTGTAATTTCTGCGTTGTTAATTGTAGGTGCTGTAGATAACCTATTGAGGCCCATGTTTACCATATTTAGTCCTTACACTTTCTTCACTTTGAAAATTAAGATTTCAAAAAGAAAAGAGAAAAACAAAAAGGAAAGGGCAATTTCTCTTAGCTTTCCCAGAAATTCATAAACCCTTTGCATCCTAACATTAGTATGCATATTCTCCTCACCGTTTATTTACACATTTTCTAAGCTGTTGAGAGCTTCTTTAGTTGGTGATCACTTCGCTTATTCTTGTGAACTTAATGTGTGATTCAGGGGTTGTATTGTCGGCAGAAATTAGATCTTAGTCACTCCCAGGGATTGAAGGGTAAAATCAAACAAACAGCAAAAGAGTTATAAGAACCATTTTTCTTTTTTACTTCTTTTTTCAGGAGAGGTACCCACCCAGTTTGAGATGGACATCTAATGGTTAGCTGCGATAATTATCTTAGGAGCCATTGCCTGATAGATTATGCAGTTGCACATTGTCAAAGATCAAGTGTTGTCATTGAGTGGGTGTAAATATTGTGATGTGGAGTGTGGAGCAAATGAATGGTGTTGATAATAAAATCAGTTCTAGTGAGCAATTCGAATTGGTTATTTCTTGTCAACCATGAAAAACAAAAACAAACAAAAAAAACACAAAATGTTAAAAAAGAAGAATGACTTTTGTCATTTGATATTGTACATAAAAATTTGCTTTCTCTTGACTCTGTCAGAGCAAATGTCCAAATAAAGTGCTTGGACCCAAAACTAATTTAATTTTGTGAATTTTTTGCTGTATTTTTACATCCTGGAGTATTTTCAGTTCAATCCCTCCACCTACATGTTAGTCGTAGGGGCCGTGTAGCCCATATTTGTAACTGCTGGGACTGATCTCTAGGTTTCTGTTACATGGAGCCACCAAGCCACCACTTGACAGTCTTGCTCAGAAGTACAGCATCGAATAAATGACTCCAGCGAGGATTTGAATGTAAGCTTCTCGTTTAGGAGTGGGAAGGAGAAATCATTGTTTTTAAGGGAGCACTCCTGAAAGTGAATTCTCAATTTTTATTCTTTGGGTTTTGCTGTTGTTAATAGAATTTGATATTTCGTCTGCAAAATATTTGAGGATTGGGGCTAATTTATTGTTTTGCGTAATCTCCTTACACATTTATTCAACCAAAAACTCATCTCCCCCTTCCAAAATGAGCTGATACATATGTAATACATATATATCAGCACCCAAATAAAAATTCCGTATTCAGTAAAGATCATATGTTTTCAACAGATTTTTAATGATCCTGTGGACTAATGCTTGTATTCAAACCCTTTGAGGTGGGATTGTGGTGGTCTTCATTTTTTTGGCCAAAGGAAGATTAGAAATGACTTAATTAATTTGTCAGGTTAATGTGGTCTTCTTGGGTTGTCAGTATCTCGGATGTACTTTCATACAATAAATATTGGCTATGTGTATGAGAACGATCCTTCAAGCTCAAATAGTGCTTTACTGCGAAGGATCGTTCTCATACACGTCTCATAACCGCAGTTCACACATATGTTTCATATGTTTGTTGTTGTTTGATTTATCATCTACGGGTTTATATAGAATTAATTTGATGGCCTGCTCCCAGTTGGCTTGTTAGCTCAATTGGTAGAGCGCTGCACTAGTATCGCAGAGGTCAGTGGTTCGAATCCCGTACAGGCCCAAAAAAAAAAAAAATTTTTTTTCAGGTCTGATTTTCACTATTGCTCAAATAGTGCTTTACTGCGAAGGATCGTTCTCATACACGTCTCATAACCGCAGTTCACACATATGTTTCATATGTTTGTTGTTGTTTAAATATTGGCTATATTCACCTTTTTGTCGTCAATTAGACCCCGACCTAGATATTAGTGAAAAGGGAACTGGAACAGTCACAGACATCCCAGGCTTAGCACCTGTAAACCACACAACTAGTAAAATCAATATGTTTGTTCGATTTTCCTATTTTTTCTGTTCCTCCATCCTCCAGTGAGCTGCTTCTAAGGATAAAATGCGCTTGTGGTCGTTTCATAAATGTTCATGTGGAAAGGGGTTTATTATGTTTCGACTTCACGTTTCTCTTCTCTGTATTTTTTTTTTTTTTTTTTTTTTGAGTACAACTGCTGATGAAATGATCATGAATGACCACACGCCGGTACAAGTGTTACAGTGCAACTTCTTTTATTTCACAAATTCTTAATAATATTTCTTTTAAGCATTTCTGAACGGCAAGAAAGTTATAAAGAGGAAACAAGTCGTTTTTTTTGTTTTGTTTTGTTTTTTCTAAGACACGCCGACCAATGGGAATGAAATTTAAAAAAAGGAAAACTGAGTGGGACACTTCGATCTGAACAGAAGTTGACTCCCAATGTGTCCCTCTACCTGCCTTCCTCTAGGGTGGTGAGTTGTCATACACAATTCTTAGGCCTCCTGGTAAATTATCTTGATCAAGATACTCCCACGGGAACTGTCCAGAACCTGGCATTGCAAAATAAATTTCGGTGTAATACTGAAACTGGAAAGTCACTCCTTTCTTTTGCCAATCGGCCCAAAGTTTATCGATAAAACCGTGAAGAAGCCAAAATTCTGGAGAAAAGGACGCCGTGGAGTGGTGAAGCATGGTGCCTCCTACACAATCATGAAATTTCGTGTGGAATTGCTCACGAACTGTCTGTTCAAAGTGTGTAAAATTCTCAAGCTGGATAAGATCACGCACTTTTTGCAGGTTCGGTAAAGAGCAAGAAAAGTTAAATTCTCTTTTTATGCAGCCTCCACCGGCAGACCAAGGCAAATGGAATTTTTTCTGCTGGAATGGTCCGTTCCTAACACAGTTATTTGGCAATATGCCATTACCGCCCAGACCGCTAGGGCGTGGGCTCCAAACAGCCGCTTGTGTCCAGTGTTCTGACTCTCTGGTCCAGTCCCAGTAAGGAATTGTGATGCGACAGTCAATTTGACGAAGAAAGTTTTCGAACTGCATCAAATACCATCTGTGCCAGGGAAGAAATATTTGAGGCATGTGATGAAGAAATTTGCTCGGTATTCTTGAATGCAGAGTTGTTATATGCTCATAATAACTTTGGTATTGAGGGCTAGAAGAAGCCAGTTTAAAGGCGTTGATAAAGCGCTGTCGCTCTATTGGGCTCATGGCGGTAAATTGTTTTCGTATTCTATAACAAGACACTAGGTTGCCATCACGACAGTGACACCTCCTGTGACACTGATCAACACTTGATGTACTTTCCTCGCAAGGCATCTTGGTCCCTAAAGTTACGAGAAGGTGACATGACATTTCTCTAACTCAGTTATGTAGTTTATTTGACAGTTAAAATTTCCTGATATGGATGATACGATTAACATGCGCGTATATCGTTACCTTATTTAAAATTTCGAGTGTATCTGTCTAGTCACCCACTGACTGACGTTATCATTGACTAACTGCTTGATAAACTGATACAGACGTATACCAACCAGTGATTGAATGGAAATGGAATATGCTGCGGATTCATTGGCTGACTTACAAACTGATTCATTCATTGATTGATACTCCTAAGAAATGATCTATCAACTGTCTGACAACCTGAATAATTTGGATATATCAACAAAGTTGAAATGGTAAACTGGCCACCGTAATGATTACAAAAGCTGACGTTTCGAGCGTTAGCCCTTCGTCGGAGGGAAGGCTTGAGTTTCGATCTCGCTCGATAAAGATGAATAGGTCGAAAAAGACAGACCAGGTGACGTTCTCTTGGGTAAAAGAGATCTCCAGGCGAGGACTAATAAGAGGTTTAAAAAGCCGCATAGCCGTTAGCCCTTCGTGGTTAGCCCTTAGTCGGAGCGAACCTGAATGTCTGACTGACTGTCATTTACCGATTGACTTACCTACTGACTGACTGATCATGTATTGAACTGACCTACCGACGGACTGACCGAAAGACTAACTAAATGACCAACCTACCCACCTACCCACGGACTGACTAAACGACTGACTGATTGGTTGTTTGACTAACTGACCCACCGACAGACTGACTGACCGACTGACTGACTGACCTGCTGACCGAGAATTTGACCAAATTGAAATTTAGGAGCATAAACACAAATTGGATGTCGCTGATTTTCATTTTTTAAAAAAATTACATTTATAGCCATATTAACATATTGAAGGGACTCTCGTGTAGTGTGTGCACCTGTCACATAGCCTCGCAGTGTTGTGATTTCTAGATGGGGACACGTTTCAGAAAGACTCAATGCTGTCATCAGAACATAGCGACGAAATGTTGATAATAGGTTTCCAAGGCAACGAGGAACAGAAAGGCAATCAATTGTGGCCTATGAAACGTAAAAAGAACTCAATATCGACACGGGAACATAAGCACCAAGCTAGTTCAAAGAAGACTGAAAATAAGAAAATTGATTTTTTATACTGATGAGGGCTGATCTCAGTAACAATCGTTGAATTTTGGAAAATAAAGTCCAAACCGAATTTAATAACAATGGTTCACTCCGAATCAGAGCAACATTAATCATTGAGTTTCGATCTCGCTCGATAAAGATGAATAGGTCGGAAAAGACAGACCAGGTGACGTTCTCTTGGGTAAAAGAGATCTCCAGGCGAGGACTGAGAAGAGGTTTAAAAAGCCGCATTAAATACTTACTTGAAGACATTTACAATCGTTGTCACGAAGACTCTGGTTTCTACTTTCTACAGCTATAAAGAACCTTTGGGAATGATCTGAACACTCCTGAATAACCATAGCAGCGCAATTTTCTATTTGTTGTGACGATGATAGAACAGTTCTGCCCAATAGTGTGAACAGCAGAAGAAGAACATTTACTACACCAAACATGATTGTTGAGCAAAGACGGTGGATTGTAGAAAAAGTGTTAATGTCCAGTAGATAACGGAAAGGCCGTTGTCAAAACTGGCTAACGACGCGCAATGGCAAAATTGCTTTCTTTTATCTCCTTTGTCCGTAGCATCTATCCTTTATTCCCCCTTACAATATCAGCCCTGAATAACACAATAAGGTCATATGGATAAACCAAATGATCACCAATCATAGAAGCTCCTGATTGGTTAAACACATTCTCCTTGTCAGTACCTTAAGAAATGTACGCAGAACAGTATCGGGAATATGCACACTGACGTTAGAATGAAAATGGTTAAAGTGCACCTACACTCAATTACCAACCTCAGCAAATCACGATGAGGCAGCTGCAAATGTTAATCATTCTCCCCAAAGTCGACTCGTGGGATCTTTTTATTTTTGTTTTTCACAAGCTCTTTGATATAAGAACTTCTAGCTCTACAGGTACAGGCAATGTACTAACTTGGCGCCTCGAACAGCACATGTCACTTAAAAATAACATGCATGCGAAAGCCAGAAATTTGTATTTTGGCTATTTACAAAAGAATATATTCAATTCAAACTGAATCAAAAGTTGAATTACTGCTGGAGACTCGGAAACGTTATTGTTAAGACTGAACTAGAAATCAGTAGGATGGCAAACTTTCACTTAACATAATCCAGCGTAAATTGAACTCTTTATCATTTCTCCTAATTGGTTTTTAGGAATCATAATCTAAAATTTATATCCGGAGACTTTTACTGCATTATCTATGAAGAGACACATTACAACAACACGCGTCTTGTTTTTCAAAGGAAAGATAAATATCGTATCCTCTTTCTGTGGACCCTGCTGTCCTTTCGCCTTCCTAAATAATCATGATATAGCATGCGTCCTAACAGTTTCAAAGGAATGATAGGAACGAATAAATGGACGCATTGGAAAAAATAAATAGAGGTCCCGTCTCCTACAGGGTTAGGGGTAGGAGACGTTAATTTCCCACTCACGAGATTACTGTGTGATGGATGTCCTCCCCTGGGGTGGGATGGGTGGGTTGTTGTCTTGCGTTTCATACATGAGCCTCTGGCTCGGGCAATATGGGTAACCATGCCCCACGTAAAGACATTAAACTTTGATTACTATTACTATAGATATCGTTTCATCTTTCTGTAGACCCTGCTGTCCTTGCACCTTCCAAAATCATATGATAAGAAGACAAATGATATTTTTAAGCAACATAATGCGAACCTGGGTGACAAGCAAGCTATCCAGTTAGCAGAGTGCGACAGTTGTGTTAGCCCTAATAGCTCTACTTTCATACTATGGTTACGATGGCGGTTGAATTCCAAAATTGGATCACACGCACTAGTGAGTGGTGATGTGGCTGTTGGTCTTTCACCTTTACTACCCTAAGAAACATATATGATTATTTTTAGACAACAGAAGCTTGATGTTTATTTTCATTTTTATTTTATGTGCATATGGTTTAATCAAGAGGCGAACTCCTGCTTGACTCAGCACCCAATTACCACTGGTATAGAAATAATGGATTTAGAAACGTCTTTGGAATAAAAGCTGTGATTCGATCTTCAATCTTCCAACGTAGGAGGACAATTTGTTTTGGACAGTCCACCCGGCCGAGTAGACCGCCTTCTCATTTTGGTTACTAATCAGAATCCAAGGATTGGAGTGTTACTGACTTTTATCAGTACATGCCGCCGCGAAGAACTGATGTAAAATTGTACAGGATGGGAGGGTAGAAAAATTATTTACTCGCTCGCCGACAATTTCTTGAGAAGGTGAAAAATTAGATCCATTTAATTTTGAACGATCACTATGATCTTTCCAAGTTGATTTAAGGGTATGTAAAAAACAAAAAACACGTTAACAAGTTTACGTGCTTTTGTAAGAGAGGTTTTGTTTATAGCATAAAGCAGAAAACTGTCAACTTAAAGTATTTAATCTGTCAAAGATTATCTTGCGCCAAGAATGTGGATGAAAGGACTTATCCCCCCTTTGCAGTTAACGGATAAAATAAATTTATAACTATAAATGATAACTTGGTTTTATGAAATATACGAAATGTAAACGTACTGGACTAAAAAATGAAAGAACTTTGCCGAGGACTCATTTTCATTGTTTGTGGAAACATTTAGAAACAAGTGTTTTGTATAAGTATCAGTCCATGAGCTGATAACAAGCAAAAAAATATTTTTCTCTCAGTTTTCTTCATGGTGAGCTTGGAGCTTATCAGGTCAGTCAGACACAACCATAAAGCTGTGTGACTTTTAAACAAAGTTTTGCAGCCTTGAATCAAGTGCGGAATCTCCTGGATTTTTATAGTTGATTTTAACTCCACCCGGTAAGTTATGATTATCTAACAGCTCCCATGGAAACCGTCCACTCAAAGGCATCTCAAAAGTGATGTTTATGAAATACTCGAACGTGTGACCAGTTCCGTTAATCTGCCAATCCGCCCAGACTTTATCTATGAAGCTGTGATGAATCCAAAACTCAGGAGAGAACGAAGCCGAGTGCTGTTTTAACATATGACCGCCAACACAGTCGTGAAAAGTAGGGTGAAGTTTTTCCCGAACAAACTTTTCAAACGCAAGAAAATTTTCATCCTTTGATATCTTTTTAATCACGTCTTTCCCTGGAAGGAAGCATGACATGTTAAAACGTCTTTGTAAACAATTTTGTCCAGTATCCTCAGGTATAAAGAAAGCGTCTTTCTTAAAAGGTCCGTCTCTAACGCAATTATCAGACAAAGTTCCGTCACCCCCCAAACCGTGAGGACCCGGATTCCAAACATCGTGTGTCTCCGTTCCTCGGGCCCAGTGTTTCTCGTCCTTACTCCAGTCCCAATAGGGAATTGTAACTCTGCAATCAACCTGACGAAGGATGTTTTCAAACTCCAGCAAATACCACCTGTGCCAGGGTAGAAAGATCTGAGGCATGTGATGGAGGAGTTTGGTAGGCATCCGGGCATGCACTTTGCTGATTCTTCTGTAATCATCTTCATAAATAGGGTTTGTTGCAGCAGTTTTGATAGCACCAACAAATCTTTTTCGCTCCTGTAGGGTCATAGCTGTGAATTCCTTTCTAATCCGATGACAGAATAAAAGTTCGCCATCGTAACACATACATTGCCGTTCACATTCATCGAGCCATGGGTTCTTGCCATGACAGATTATTGGATTACCTGTAAATTCATTCAAAGACAGGTGATTTAGAGGGTCAGTGAAAGAGAATGTTTTAGTCTAGATCAACGTACCTCTAAACGACATTTTTCTCTAAATTATTGATTCAGTTTAGCACTGAGCAAAATGTGTTTTGAAAAATAGGAGACAGAAACGTTTGTATCTCTTGTTAATTTTCTTCTAAACTTCTGTTTGACTTAAAGTGTACTTTGACTTCCACTTTTTCCGCATCTTCTTGGCTGTCACCCGATGATTCTGTAAAAGGTTGATTAAGGAATTGAATTTCATTTGTGGTGGCTCACAAAAAAAATTAGGTTAATAAGTAATACTCGACTCCTATCGACCAAGTCCATCCGCAGTCGAAGAAGCTAAGCTTTCTAAAAGCGTGGGGTCACTGTCAAACAGAAGGCACACACCAGATTGTTAAATCGTGTATATTGAACCCTAATACGTGTTACCTAATGTGACTAAAAAGGCCCCCTCATGACACCCCAGGACCCTCCAGGATCCCCCTAGCTACGCCCTTGATCTCAACACCCTGTCAGGTTTCCGTGACAGTCACGCAAGACCCATTCATATCCCGAAAGGTATGGGTAGAGAGTGGCACTATGCGAGTGACATCATGACTTGCCTAAGAACACAACACAATGACCCCCTGGTGTTAAGTGCGCTAACCAATCATGCCCGGTGTTTTGAGGCGTCCTCCCCTTACTCAGGTCTCAAACAACTCAACTAAAACGATGAGCAATACTTAACCTGTCATGTATCGTTTTAACCCAGCGTAGTTCAGGCTTGGACACAAGTTGCTCTGTTTTATCAAAGTCGCTGTCATAATCAAGAGTGAACGGTACGAAGTAAGGAGGTCTCCAGAACAGCGGGGAACAGACAGGCAGTCAACAGCTTTCTACATCGAAACAAGTTTAAACGTACGCTTTAACATTTGAAACTTTCCTCCTTAACCTTCCTGATAATCTTGTCTTATAAACTAGGTCCTCGAACTTTTATTGTGAGTAAAAGAGGTGCGTCAGATCTAGGATATTTTACTGAGAAATTATCAATGCTAACTCGATTAACTGATTTAATGATAAATTCATGTAAATCTAAAGGTTTTCATGGCAATGAATTGTCTGAATACTGCGTTTGGACATAAATAGGATTAAATAGATAAAATACATTACAATAGGGAAAATTTGTCCCGCAAAAAATTGTTATTCATTCATTAAATACCTGCACTTCCACGCAATTTTGAAACAGCTGATCTGAGTTCCTTTCTTCCAGGGCCTGGAAAATTTCATGAAAATTTGAAGCACAGTTTTTGATCGTCATTTTCTGACATGACTCAATATTTTCGACAGATCTCACACAGAGCATTAAGATCGCAATGACAAAGACAAGCTGGTTACGCTGTGGAACCATGTCGGTGATCTTCTTTTCAAGTGTATCTAAAATCATCACGCAACACGAGAATTGTATATATATATATTTAAAAACAACTCATTTCCTTCCCCTTGCCATGGAAATTTAAAGGACACTGACGAGATTTGTATACACAATCACGACAAAAAACTAATCTAAATCAACAGGGTGACATGGTTTCTTCCTTGTTACATATTGACATTTCAAGCACCTTAATTTTATATTGTTTCCAATCGTTTATTAGAAAAAGCCTCCGGAGGCTGTTCAACAATATGCTTACAAGTTATTTCCTCCTTATGAAATAGCTATCCTCGAGTGTTTAGAAATCGTTAGGTATATTGATCTAATTCTTTTAACAGACATTGTGATTTTGTCAACTATACAATAACGAGGAAACATCATCAAATTTTCGTTTTCCTTGTAAGCATTCAATTAATATGAAAATAATAGAGAGATTTTGACAATTTAGCACGTGGAAAATGGAATCGTACGATGTTACCTTTGCAGGATAGGGTGTACGTGATTGTGTGAAAATGTCGAGCCAAGGGAGACAGCTTAGTACCTTATCGGCCGAGCTCTCGGAGCGATCAAATTTCCAAATCATCATATTGTCCCGTTTAGATAAATGTAAGACTAAAACACATTTCCTGAGACACTGAAAAAACCCGACACAGAGACACTGGGATGTAGACATTGCATAATCTCAAGAAAATATACCTTATCGGCCGAGCTCTCGGAGCGATCAAATTTCCAAATCGTCATATTGTCCCGTTTAGATAAATGTAGGACTAAAACACATTTCCTGAGACACTGAAAAAACCCGACACAGAGACACTGGGATGTAGACTTTGCATAATCTCAAGAAAGTCCAGGCTGCCAAAATCGTACGACAAGTCTAAGACATTCGTGTCATGCATGTATTAGAGGTGCATCCATACCCAGCCATTAATTTCATACTATGACTGAGCTCTGCTGAAGTCAATCTCGATCTTTATGATAAAGGAGAAATTTTACACGAAAGTTTCCTAATCAAAAGACGGTTGGTTTACTTCAAAGAGTTTTCCAAATGAGTCCGAAAGAAAAGGTTAAGTCATTCTACCCCACCCCCGTTTGGCAAAAAGCCAGCCATAAGCCCTCTCTCTTTTTTTACTATTTTTTCTTTTTTTAATGACACAAATTACTAGTTGACCTACAGTTGATATAACAAGATACTCAAAATTCGTACAAGGCAAAGCCAGGAGCCCATCACTGATGGGCTCCTGGCAAAGCCGATAATACAAGCAAGATTCTATTAAAAATTGTGTCTTCTTACTTAACAAATACAAATTTATCGAAAAGTCAGTTGATGCACGTAGCTATAACCAATAAAAATTGCAACAAAAACCTATTCTATGAAGGAAGACTTCTATTGCTAAACAAGATGCGCGATTAATAGTTGAAAATATTCTGTAAGCTTCGTTGACAAATATACAAAGCAGAAAGTTTGCAGAAAATTTGAAACTCGTAGTGCTATTTTGAAAATGTGATTTTCACTGAGTGTATCAATTTTGGATCTTACGTCATTTCATCAGTTATGATGGCCAATATTATCCATGCTATCCCTTGGGGAACTTGGGAGCACAAGAGCTATTATTCAGTGATGATGATGATGATGATGATGATGATGATAGGAGCAGCCGTATGAAAAAGGACGAGCAAAGATGGCCTGTTGCGGAAAATTGAAGAATCTAAATAGTCGAAGTGTGTTTCAAATTTTGCTAAGTTTAAGCTTTTTTCAAATACATTTTGACGAAACTAACGATTAGAGAAAAGTTTCATCTAGTTCAGAGAAACTTGTTCAAACAATAAATCTTTCATTAAAAACTGTTTCAAACTTAAGGAAGGTCTATACCCTCTTTTGTTCATTTAGCAAGGAAGATCAGTCGCAGCATTCATAGCATTCAATAAACTCGGAGCGATATCCTTTACAATTTGCTTCACCACTGCCCAAAGGTCAGAAGCCACGTAAAAATACTTTTCCGTCGGACTAGAAGCCACCTCCATTATCTCCGTTATGCCATTAAAGTAGCGACCAACGCCGACAACGTAAATTTCTACACCACTTTCCTTTAGTTCTTTGGCCTTTGCTTTGGTGTCGTTCGGGGAATTGGATCTCCCATCTGTGACGAGGAAAACTATTTTCTTGTCTGCATCAAGACGCCCGCCTAAAAGACATGGAACAAAACAAAAACGAATTTAAGGGTGAACGAAGGAATATAAATCACTCTTGTGAGTTTCACTTAAAACTTCTTGATTGAGAATAAATTATGCGTAATTTGGACGAAGGCTGACCATTTCGTTATACAGCATTACCATTTATGGGATACCTATGTGTAACCCAGGTTTACTTGACTTGATTATTCCTAATGCTGAATCTCTTTTCAAAAATTCCTGAGCCGAGTGAGGTAGAAGTTTTCATTACATTTCACAGCCATTTATGCAACTTGTTAACAGGATGTAATATCGTAAAGGCACAGTACTATTTAGTATTTTTTTCCCCTTTTTTCAGTCTCATTCTCTTGGAAAATTTACCTGCCGTGCGATCTTCAAATAGTTGAATGGCTTTCACCAACGCAGCATGAGTGTCGGTTCCCCCTCCTGGGTAAGTGATTCTATTCATCTCACTGGCTGCGAAATATTCCGGTAAAAAATTGAAGTTCACGGTGGCTGAGTCCGAGAATGTGACCGCTGAATACTTGAGGTCAACGTAGATGTTTTTCATAGCTAATAGGTAACGAAGCGCCTTCTTTGCCTTCTCGAATCCACAAGATCCAACTGATCCTGAACCATCCATGAGAACAACAACATCGTGAGCCTCTCTTGAAGAAGGTCTTTGGAACAAACTCCGAAATCCAGCACCAATTGGAGGCTGCTGAGATTTAGCTTTTACGAAATTTTCTTCGAGTTTCTTTGCACTTGCTTTGTTACTGAAAACAACAAGGGCTGAAAAAGAACCAATAAAATAAATCTCCTGATATCATCTATGACTAATGGACTAATAGAGGACAGCTCCCCTTACAAAGAGCCTATTCATTAGCAAGTGCGCGACAGTGGAAAAGACTGAGTTTCTTACGTCTTTAATGCAGGTACGGACATATTCCTAGTTCCAGACATTGATCAACTTTTAAAAAGAATTTAAAATAAACTATGTCTATAACTTACTGAGATTTCAACAGTAATTTAACACAACTAACCCCGAACTGGTTCTGTGAAGAATACCAGCAGGCACACTGCAGAGGCGACATAGAGGGAAAATCTTGACATCGCGAAGTCCTTCGTTTTTTTCTTGATAGGATCTGACTTGCAGCTTTGAGATTCACTAACCGCTTACACGTCTTTTTATGGAGAAATGAACTTCCTTGTTACTGTTTACCTTTGATAAAGGTCAGCTATTTGTCTCCAATTTTGGACCGTTTCAGCTGGCAAGGATGACAGGTTCTCTGTTTCATCGCACGTATTGTTGTTATTGTATTTTTTTCCTTGTTTTCCAAGAAATCTGGGTAGAGAAACTAGATTTCTCTTACAATATTTCATCATTGCAGGCTCAAAAAATTTAAGATCATGGCCACAAGGATCAGGCTTAAAAAGTGCATTCGCCTGCGGTCAGAATTTCTTGAGCATTGTTATTTTTCCTTTTTTTTTTTTTTTTTTCTCTTATGACCTTTGGCCACCAGGACGTTAGTAGCATCACGAGTATTGACAAGGTGTACTGAAACCTTATTATCCCACGAGTGTGTCTTTTATTGAGATCAAAATACTGTTCGAGCTAACATTTGATGTCTAAAGTTAACCTTCCTGAAGGTACCTGTAGCCACAGCTGCACTTTTAAGCGCAATAACATTGTGCCAGTACATTGCTAGAAACCTGTCAAGAAGGATTGTCTTTGTTTATTGTTTTGTTTCCTCACGTATTCGTGATGCGGATTGAAAAAAGGTGCTCGGCCCGATTTTAGTTTTTCACTCCCCCTAATATACATAGGTTAACTGATGAGTTTTTTTTTTTTTTTACCATAACTTTTTAATGATAGTGTAGCTTTCTGCAAAAATATCCACTGCTCCCAAGGCGGATAATCAAACCTCATGTCTTTGGCGCCTGCTTTTCAGACTTCCCCCAGCCGACCCCTCCCCCCCATTGAAATTTTGTTCTTCCTGATACACCGTTGTAGTTCTGTTTCCTTTTCAGCGTTTTGTACATCAAAAATTTCAGCATGGCTTTACTTTTGAGAAATAAAACCAGATTTATTGCAATACTCTGATAACATTTTAAAACGAACTAACGTAGACTGGCGAGGGAAAGAAGAAATGCATTGATTCCGTGACAGATGCCACTTGGTTCCACTTGAGTCGGCCTCCAACATTTACTTCCGTGTCACTGATTAATTTATTCTGCCTTCGAAGCGACAAGCTAGCACAACCAAGGCTTTAGAAATGAGTACGGAGTAATATTCTATACCTCACGGCAAAGTGACTCTGCTTTGGGGTTTGGTGCCAATCCATATAGGGTTAAAGAAATTAATAACAATATTATATAATTTATCAAGACTAACTGACTTGTAACATGCACCTCAATTAATTGAAACCAGGGTGACCTTGTAAGATTAACAGCTGACCCTGTAAATAAAAAGGACCACTTACATGACTGTTGTATATTTTGGACAACTGTAATTATTTGTCTAAACCATGTCGAATGTTGCTAATTGAGAGTTTCTTCTTCACTTCTTGGTCCCGGTAATTTGTGTCATTAATGATAAGCATTTTTTCACTCTTAAAGCCATTTTGTTCACTAAATGAAAGGAAATAAGACACCACTAGAAATCCCGGCTAACTCGCATTCCTAGTCACAAAATGATCACCTACATTCAATCTGATATACGTTCGCTCTCGCTGTTCTTATCTTTTTGAGTGGTATCGTGAAACTTAATCATTTGGCGTGTTGTATGCTAACTTCTGTGGCTATGTTATTTATTTCCTTGTTTTATCGTCATTCGTTTTCAAAATATGCGAAACTTTAATAGACAGAAATAGCTCTGTGTTTCATGCCTAACTTTACTACCAGTCATTACAATTTTTCGTTTGATCGACCTTTTTACTATGTATAGAACTTGTAATGACCTCTCCATTACGCGTTATGTGGTGTAATTTAAATTGTAGCAAAGGTATACGATACGTTTCCTTTTCAGCGCATTGTTGACAATAGGCTTGACCGAAATAATCCTAGATACTAACACCTTGATCATGTTTCCTT
Source organism: Stylophora pistillata (assembly GCF_964205215.1). Taxonomy (NCBI): domain Eukaryota; kingdom Metazoa; phylum Cnidaria; class Anthozoa; order Scleractinia; family Pocilloporidae; genus Stylophora; species Stylophora pistillata. The sequence continues at coordinate 21,526,109 of NC_142519.1, read as the reverse complement.
GTTTCCGCGAAAGCGTTTTAGTACAAAGCGCTGACACGCATTTTGAGAAGAAGTTTGAAGACTCCACTTTTGTAGAAGCGACGAAGCTCAATCAATGAATCAGAACATCGGATGACGCACTTCAGAAGGCAATTGGGACTCAAGGTAATGCATATTAAATATGATAACATTCTTGGTAATATTTTCTCTCGGAGTTGACTCAGGTGAGTCTGAGGAAATGTGAAAGTTGTAGGGGATATTACATAATTGAGCTTGGACTACTTAAGGCCAAGTAAAATTCCTAGTCATTAGGTTGTTTTTAAATTCCTTCGTCTATCCATAAATCTCGCAGACGCACTCCTCTGCACTGCCTTCTTATGTGTTGTGCCTAATTTTGGCTTTTTCTCCTTTTTGAGTGTCTGACAAAAAGTCTCCTACAGACCTTGACGTAATAGCATAAATGACAACAATAATCCAAGCCATCTAATTTAGTGCCTTCGTTTATTACATTTATTTACGAAATGTTAACTCCTTTTGAAGTTAACTAAATTTTTGTAAGGTATAAAAGCAAGAGAGTCCTTATTTCATTCAAAATACTAAAAGACAAAATGAACTCAGTAAATTCTCTATTTTCAAAGGTGCTGAGAAGAATTTCTATAGTGCTTTACCTTGAATCCATTACAATATGACATTCAAACTCAGGTGAAATAATGAGCTAATTAATTAATGACTAAAATAAGTTAAATTGCAGTGCTGTTCCTTTCAAAATACAATCTAAAAATAGAAGGCAAGTTTGAAATAAATCCTTATGTAGCCATTTTAACATAGTGGCTTATGATTCAACTGGGTTGCATATTTCTTGGGAGCAACTAACTTAAAAGCCAATTTTGTAACATCTAAGAAGCCCGACATGTCAGTGACACGGAATACGTGGTCTTTACGAACTGGCGAGGCTACTTCCACGATTTCACTGATTCCACTATTGTAATTCCCGACAGCAACGACAAAAATATCCACACCACTGGCTCTCAGCAAGTTAGCATTTGGTATGGTCTTCGAGGAATCAACGTTTGAATGGCCATCGGTGATAAGAAAGGCAATCTTGACAACACCCGGACGTTTTCCTTTGAAAAAGATTAATGAATACAGTAAGTGGGTTTTGCAGTGAGCGTATCTCACGATTATATTTGTTCGCTAAAAATCCTAGTCATCTAAGCTCAAAGGGTGAGCGACTTTGAATTCCTCCTTTCAGTACCACCCTCGAATCAAATGTAAAGGTCGCGAGAATGAAGAGAAATGATCACCAATTTAAGAAGCTCCACTCTCAAACAAGTTATCCCTCTTGAACAAAAACTCATCTTTCAAACCGGCAGTCTAAATCCCACAGGGATCAACGAACACTTTTCATTCCACTAATTTATTCGTATTTTTCTCATTGCCATGTTTCTACCAATAACGTAGCTCCATTTTCTGCCTTTAAAAGCACACACAACCCACAATTCCTCTATTCGCTCCGACGAAGGGCTAACGCTCGAAACGTCAGCTTTTGTAATCGTTACGGTGGATAATTTACCATTTCAACTTTGTTGATAAATCCAAATTATCCCTCTTGGTACCCGGCATTGGAAGGGTAAAGAAATTGGTGCGAAGGATATGAATCCATCATTAAAATTGATTTGGAGACAAGATTCAAGTTTGTTTACTGTTATGGTCTGGATCTTTTAAACGTTGTCTCTTTCATTTCGTTTGTATTTGTAAGTGTCCTAAGAGAAACTGTCTAGAACTAAACTGTGTGACTTGTGACGAAAACAAAACATGTTTAGAAGCTGATACCTTGCTATTTACTTGAACATAAGACCGGGAACAACACTAGTTGAAACACAACAGTAAAGTATGAGACAAGTTCTCATTCCTGTGTGTTTTTTTTTTTTTTTGCTTTTTTTTTACTGTTTTGGTCTATACATCATCAACGTTGTCACTTTCTTTTCAGTTGTAATTGTAAGTGTCCTAAGAGAAACTCTCTGGACCTACACACTGTGTGACTTGTGACGAAAACGAAACACGACGCATGAACGAGCGGAATTTCAAATACAGTTTTGAGGAGTAACAAACCCTAACACCTGTGCACCTGTTTTATTTTTGAGTTTAAAACTAACACCAAAACTAAACAATGTTAATATTCCCTATTTAAAATTAAAACTTCCGATCGAAAGTAAATTTGTACATACCTGAAGAGGGATCTTCAAAAACTCTTTTTGCTTCTGCCAACGCAGCCTGAGTATTAGTTGATCCTGGAATATAGGGAAGCTTCTTTATCTTAATTCCTGCGTCCGGATTAGCAACGAAATTGAAATCTGTCGTGGCAGTACTTGCAAATGTAACTGCCGCATATCTGTTGTCATATCCTACTTCTGACGCAATGTCAAGCATGTTCTTCAAGGCTTGCTTTGCTTTTTTGTAGTTGCAGTCCCCAATCGAGCCTGAACGATCCAGAATCACCACGATATCTTCCTGTGTGACCTGCCTCTTGCTCCGTCCAATCTGAGACAAGTACGATAGGGGTATGCGAAAGAAATTGGTCACCAGTTTCGTCGCGGTCTCATTTTTAGTCGGTACATGTTGAAAAGCTGAAAAAGAATATAGAAGTACTCTTATAACTAAAAGTTACTTATACCATTGCCAGAAATTTGGGACAATATGGTGGAGGCGGTTCTTATTTTACAAGCAAAATGGCGCCGAAACAGTATAAGAAAATGTATAGGAAAATATTGTTTTTTTCAAAATAGCTGTCTAAGAATGGGAAATTCTTTCGCTGCGTACTTGGAAATGCAGCCGCATCAGTTAAAGCGCCCATCGCTACGAAAAAGAAATACTCAAATTCAAGCCTACCTTTTCCCAAGGTATACGAGTAAACTCATAATTCTGACTCCATTTTCCATTCAAACTCTTAAAATGTGCTTCGACTAGGTGTTACAATTCTATTGTCGTGGGAACAACCTTGTGAAGATTCGCAACTGCGTAGTTTGATATGCATTCTACAGAAGTTTGCTCAACTAAATCGCTCGTAAACGGTCGAATATGTTGGCCCACAAATTTTCTTTGAGCCAGGAATCTCTTCGTAATTTCACAGAGCTCAAAAACCCAATAAGCCATTTTTAAATAGCCCAATTTTAGGTAGGAAGAACAAGAAAGATACAAGTCCCTGTAACCGCACAATGTGGCCGCCATTTTCCTTGTTTTGACGTCTCCTTTGGCTTTCTGGGATAGTACAGTACTAGGCCTTTCACTGACGGGGTTTTACGAAAATAGAAAGTTACGTGTTCACTTCACTTCCACCGCCGCCATATTGAATTCTCTGTAATACGATATACCGCTGACATTTCGTAACGGGCTCGAAATGTCCCCGATTTCTGGCGCTCCTCACTGCCACCTAATCTTTACACAGTCGAAACACGTTCACGTGTATTAACTTGAATTCAAATCCTAAGCAACGTCAAGTTTTTACCGCATTTCTACAAAGTATATATTGCGGGAAAGCTATCCTTTCGCCCATCAAACGCATTGAGGTCATAGAGAACTTTTAGTTGTACGCAGATATGGTTATGTACTCGATTAAGATTCTGGGAGCACCTAAACCAGTGTTTTCTAACGTAAAAAAAACGAATCGGCTGGGGTTATTTCATTATAAAAAATGGGTTTCTTTATTTAGATGCATCTAGTGCATCTAGATGCAGTGGTCTTTCAACGCCAGATAAAACAAGGCGTTTGCCTTCTCTCAGTTGATCCGTTCTTAATGTCAAATCTAGTTCTCGTAATGGTTTTAGCTGAAGAGTTCAACATCTCAAGAGCTTTACTAAAATACTGGCATTTATGAAATGTCAATTTCCCAATTTGAATATAAGTTACGGAGACATGGCGATAAAATCAATTGACCAAAGTACATTTACACTTACACTGATAAAACTGTTGATCACGTTTTGGAGTTGGTCTAAACCAAAATGGGTTCCTGCCAAGACATTGACCAGTTAGAAAGGCAAGGACGACGATCACAGTTAATCGGTAAAACACCGGAGCCATTGTTGGAACAGTTTCTCGCGAAGAGATTAGCCTCAATTGTCTGAAGAGATCTGTGTCCTTTGAAGACTTAGCTGGTTGTGACGGCTTGGTTGATTTTATAGTCAGAAAGCAATCCCTGTACGTGTATTCCTTCTCAGCAAAGCGTGTGGCTGAGGGAGAGAATGTAGCAAAAGCTGTGGCGGGAAGGCTGAGGTTTGCGTCACGTGGAAGGCTGTAGCTTTATTTAGTAAGTAGTCGTTGTTAACTTTGCGCTGAAGTTGATTTAGGGCGGAGGTCATATGAAAAGGAATTTGAAAGAACAGCGGATATTACCTGACCACCAAATTTCTTATCTACAAAACCATTCAAAGATAGTATTTCTAGTTCTCGTACATTCTGTTTCGATAAAAATTTATTTCACGGTTCAAGCACTGCTCTTCCACAAAATGTCCTAATTTTTCACGGCTACACCGCTTTTTCCGCAAAGCCCACCATTACCTAAATTTCCATATTGATGCCAAACTATTTTTGTAAAAGCTCAACCTAGACAGGAAAGCTAGACTGTAACCTGTCTCTCTGTCACGTTCGATCTTTAAGGCGCAAACTCGATCCGTTTTTCGAAAAAGAAGATATCCCCTCTTGTACCTCCCCCCTGCATTTCGTTGCTTAAATCTTTCAAATAGAAGTTCAGTGACCGCGCTCAATGAAGTATATGAATTTAGCTTAAAATGTACACACGCGCAGGTTTCACAACCTACATGAAAGGTGTGGAACTCTTCCATACTTCCTTTGTTAAGTAATGCCCTTGCTGCGTGACTAATTTTTTAGCTTCTTTGACCTTCAGCAACAGGGAACCCCAATTTAGAATATGACCAAGATATGTGACAATGTCATTTTAATCTGACGGAGGCGAACAGAACGTTGCCGAAATTTAGCTTATCATACTGTTTTAGTGTTTTTAGGTCAGATCCAACATTTTAAAGTTTTTATCAAGAACACTAACCGCATAAGCAGTATGTAAGATATATGAGTCGTAACGTAATCTGGTTGTTTTTCTGTAATTAGATCAAGATATCGTTTAAACTAAGATTTGATCTCAAGCGAAAAACAACCTAATTAAACGAACTGACACGTAACTAGGGAAATTAACCATCATGGCGCTGAAGGTTGGAACGCTTTGCACTCCAAAGTAACACATAGCAAGTGTTGTCCTTACCGATTGGTAGACTGAGGCTAAGGGAAACGTAAAAGACAAATATTTCTCAGAACGAGGACTTTTAAATGTTTTAAAAAGGTGGATCAATACTTAAGATAAAAATAAAAGCAAATAGATAGTATTTCTTGTACTCGTACATTATGGTCAAACAAAAATGTAAATTTCGGTTAAATCCGCGTTCTTCGACGAAATGTATTTTTTCACAACAACACTCTATCCAAGGAGCCCGCCATGACTCACAATTCTATAATTTAGCTTGGTAAACAAGAAAAAAGTGACTTTCAAGATGACTGAGCAATTGCCACATTGGTTTTAGAAAAGTTTCACTTAGCCTGACAGGGAAGTCAGTCAGTATCCTGTCTTTCTGTCACGTGCGATCTTTAGGCACATCCTTGACTCGTTTCTTCGAAAAGAATCTCGCTAAAAAACATTCATACTCATACTTTCCGCGTGGATTTCTTTGGTTAAATTGTTCAATATGAAACTAAACGACCGAAAACAATGAAGTTTCCGAATTTAACTTGAAAAGTGCGGGCGGTTTTCACAGCCTGAATAAAAGTTTGAAACTCTTCCATATGTGTCTTGTCAATGCCTCGTGACCAAAAAGTTTTTTTTTTAGCTATTTTGACCTTCAGCAACGGGGAGGCTTGTTTGGTACATGAATGAGATATATGAGTTTTGTTGTAATTTGATGGTTTCACTGTAATTTGATCAAAATATCATTTCATCAAGATTTGATTTTTAACGACAAACAGCCGACACGCAACTCGAAAAATTATATATCCGTGATGCTGAAGGTTACCGTGACGTCGGATGAACGCTTTAGACTGCACATTAACACATATCCCGTATTACTGGTACCGATTGAGGGAAGACTAAGGGAAGGAAAAGCAAAAGCAAACAAACAAAAGAACATGACGCAGCAAGAGAGATTCGGATTATCTGACAGACAAAACTTTGACGGAACAGAGATAAAAGTCGACTCTAGCTACAACTGCGAACATAGCACTGAAAGACTGCATTTCGATTTCTATCAGATTTAAAGCCGTCTTTGCCTGATATAATCTTATTAAAATCTGATCAGATAACTATGACATTAAATGGCAAAAATTCTCAATCCTAAGAGGAGTTTTTGAGGAGTGCACTACGTCCTCTGACAGGCTACAGTAAGAAAGTTATGTTTTATCCAATTGAGTTCATAATGTGAATCGGCCCCCGTAAAGAGATTCTTCAGCTGACGTTTCGAGCTTTAGCTCTTCATCAGCGTGAACCGCCATCGTTACAATTAAACAGCTTAATTTTGATTTACAGAAGCCGTTATTAAGTTGCAATCTGTGGATATTGTTCATTTTACCTCTCAATGGACTAAATTCTAGATTGCGATTGATTAGGGTGAATACAAAGAATTTTGATACATGTCATTATGACAAATATTATAGATATTGTTATGTTACAGTGTGATATAAAACGTGTTATAATATGACCGAAGAGCGTACTTACTCGAAAAACAAACCGAGACTAACGTTCCGGAGTTAATCGGATTTCGTATTCTATGACACAACAAAGAACTTAGTAACTGTTCATTTCTAACGAGGCCTTGGATTACGCACACTTCTGCCGTTTCTTACCATTGTCTTTAAGTTACCAGTGATCTTACAGGTACCTTGCGTGTTTTCTGCGAGGTTCCTCAGTATCTTACAATTACCGAAATAGTTAATAGTTTAAGATCATCAATTGTCTGTGACAATGAATGTTTATGGCATCATCTCAGTTAGTTATCATCCGCAGCCACCGCCGCAACCTCCACATCCTCCACAGCTACCGCAACCACCACAGCCGCCACAGCCACCACAACCACCGCATCAACCGCATCCACCATATCCTCCGCAGGCACCTCCTCCAGTTTTATACTTTAGGTACGAGTTAGTCGGTACAGTGTTGGCATAGTAACCGGCTGCCACTATTAACGCAAGGTCTTCATTGTGAATTCTGCCTGGTTTGTCGGCCTGGTGTGCAGCGCAAACTGACGGTTTCGAGTAATCTGCACTTCCGGCGGGAGTGTAAGGCTGGCATAGAAGATGAAGAATGGCAATTGAAAATCCGAGCGCAACTACCTCCGGCACGTGATGGACTTCAGAGGGAAACGAAATCAAGCCCGTGCGCAGGTCGATGCTGAGCTTTAACTTTTTGCCAAGAGCCACCCAGAACTGGTCTCCCCGTTCTTCAACCTCTTTCCACTCTTTTGTTCCGGACAGTGAAAAGAATTTGATGGCTAAATGTCCAGGTTTGCCTCTCACCCCAGGCGTTCCTTTGACACCTGGATTATTTGTCTGCCCTTTTATTCCAGGCACGCCAGGGACACCCTTAACAAACCCTTCCCATTTTCCAATGCAGACTCCCCAGTCTTTACTTCCTCTTATAAGCATTGCTCTCTCTCTCCACCATTCTCATCCAAAGTACAGCATTTTTGTGGCTTGCTCACTTGTTCCTTGGTGGGAAGTATGTTCCCTCGTAGTAAGTGTCCCGTACTAACAACACAACCAGACTGGTTGATAACCTCCACGGAAGAGAACATCAGCAAAGCTGAGTGCACCACTCGGCAGGTAAACGCCTGTCGACGTTGAGCTTTGAGACATGTTGAGCTTTGAGCCAGGCTGTCGGTCGTTCACCGAGTCATCATGTTTAAGTACTTTTCCCAGTATTCCTGTGGCGTCCTTTCAGTATAGTGGTGGATTTACTTGATGCGCATGCCAAATGAGGTCAAAGTCATAGCAAGGCACAAGAAACGTCCCTGGATTATCTCGCTTGAGCATGAGATGTAATTTATACCTCTCCATTGCTTTAGTCAAAAATTTCTTATCTTCATAGTGAGGTAAGGACACCTGATAATAAAAGACTCTCTGTCGAGCGCAAGCAGCTGCGATGTCATACTCAATTCTTGACTTGAAATCTTGCGCATTGTCAGCAACGGCCGTCAGGTCAACTTCAAAAGGTTCGCCAGGATACAACTTTTCCCATAGAGCTTTGGCCTTAACAAGCCTTTTCTGACGCTGCTCTCCGCTTAGGATCTTGTGATCTAGTAGTATAGAGACAATTTCGTTGCAGTCCCTTTCATAATTGACAGGTGACAGCATGTGCACGTGCCAAACCCATGCGATGTCGAGTGGTGCCGCAATTTCTGAGGTGGTGGATTGATCGAGCCAAGGCAGCCAGAAAAGCTCATACCTAAAAGAAAAACAAGGCTAAAAATACTTCAAATCAGTTTAGAGTCAGGTAAAAGCTTCCTTGCAACCGTCTGTAAAGACTCCATGGATGGGAGGATACCATGGGTGCGCGATACATTTCAGGACAACAAGATTGATTGAAATCGTTGATTTTCTCATTCTGTTCTTTCTTTCGCTGTTTAGTGAGCCCACACTTTAACTTTCTACTCCATCTTCTCAGTCTCCTCACTTAGTTCAGTGCTTGGTACTCGGAAATGAAAACTTAGTGAGAGTGGGGACCTCACTAAATCAATCCCCATATCCGATGATGATATTGCACTCTACATCTTTTACATTATTGTAACAGACACGTCGAACTTGAAATTCACCGGATTTTTTATGATGTGAGCTTTTGGGAAAGAAATGATACTAATCCATGAATTATATTCGGGACGTGAAAAATAAATGAAAAGGTCAGCATTTGAATTGTTCCCTTGCTTTTTCGATAAGATTATTTTCGTGACGTGCAGACAAACGTATTTGAATCAGTCATTACTTTGTGTGAGACGTGTGAGTTTTCTTTGATTACTTAAGAACATGTTACTGTTCTTTCGCTTAAACATGCCTCGGTAGCCAATAAACTTCAGTGTGTCGTAAAGGGAATAGTTTCCGAGACTTTATGGCAATTGTTTACGGTACGGTTTCTCTGCAAGCTGCTGTTACTCGGTAATTCAAAAGCTATCGGTGAAAAGGGAAACTGTGGGCTTTTTGTTTCGATCCCAAAGGCTATACCCGTAAACGTTTCAACTGAGTGATTAACAGTACAGTTGAACCAAACTTACCTTCTTGTTGCGTTTTGAACGAGTGGACTAGAGTATAAACTTGGATGGTCATCAACGAGCTGTAAGAACTGACGGTGCGCAACAGCTGCCTCCACTAAATCGATGCTGAGGTTTATCTTACCGCGTGACATGCCGATTTACATTTGCATTGAGTCATATCTCTCAATAGTAATGAAAAATATTCAAAGTTTTAATTCATTAATTGCTGCAATTAAAATATTGTACATTGTAAAATAAAGTAATTTATCCGTTTTATCATGCTTTCCGTTAACTGTGTCCTCATGCTCTCTTGATTCCTCGAATGTTTCGCTGACAATTTTCGTATTGGAGTCTTTATCCCCTGTCGTGTGTCAGATGCGAGCTTCGAGTAGTCCTATCGGATTGCTCTAGGTTTACTGTTTTCATTTCCAAAGTGTGGAGTTTTAGAATCATACCTTTTCTTAAGTTCTCATGCTTCTTTAAGATCTTATGTTCCCACCTAAAGGCAGAGACAAATGTTAATTATTGCCATTCTTTATTTATTACATTGTAAATGTATTATTCTGGCATGTCTGATCGCCTAAATGAATGTTTTGCATCTCAATTCTTTCAAAGCACCTGTTCATCGAATTTCGAGGATACATTATAAATGACGGTTAAATAAAAAGGCCTTTCTTATTAGGAAAATCTTTTATATAGTAAGAAAAGCAATCTTTCCTATCTACCATTATAGCTCGGGACCTCCAGGACTTAATATTGGACTAAACTGCGAATGATTTCAAAAATTGTGATATTTGCATACGTAAAATTAATCCAGTTGAATACGCGTTACAAACGCACACCTCTTACTGATTATGAACGGTTGTTTGGTATGAGTGCGTCAAACTTTATCAATTAAATAGCCATTTGAATAATTGCAAGTCATATCGATAACATTTGGATAATCGTCACAAAGGTAAGAAAGTTCGCGATACTGGACTGATTAGATATTCAGACAAGTCTAGTGAAAAATTTATTGGGAGACTCGGACTCAAGGTATGATTAAATGCTTCTGGCCTTGCGAGATTTCTGCACAAAGTTGACAGATCTATCCTACTCATTCCCATCAGATAAATTTTACAAATTTCACAACAAGTAAGTAATAGAAACCGGGAATACATGAAGTTTATAATCTTGGTGTGCTCATATCTGCAAGTTTGTTCAGGTGTCCTAGAAAGGTCTCTTCACGTCCTAAATGGGAGTGATTTATATCAGTTTCTTGCAAAGCCTAACATTGAATGCCACATTTTCCATTAGTCCAAATCAGCTTGTATGGTATGTTTTTTTTTTTGTTCTAGGCCTGCCTTTTTCATCATTGAAAGTAGCATGTTGTGAAAACAAAGTTATAAGATGACTTCGGTTGCCATACTTTCACCTGTGAAAAGGGCAAAAATTGAAACTTTTACCTGATATGCGATGTGCTTGGCTTACATCCAGCCTTTGCTATAAAACTTTGTGTTGTCTTTAGATATTGCAAACTTACGAGATGACAGCATCCTACATCTTACATTCAATTCAACTCTACTTAGATGTTTGATTCCTTGATTTTGCTATGGTATTTGTGGTCTGTTGTAATGAATTTTAGAGGAATTTCAAATATACTATGTGTTGAGGAGAAACCTTTTGCTAACAGCTTGCCTAGTGCATGTCTTGGAACTTGTGTAATGGGAAGTTGTTGGTAACAGTTGGCTTGGTAATGGTTCTGTGATAATTTTTGACTGAACTTGTTAACAGGTGCTGGCATGATATCTTCACATAAATACTTGTTTTATTGTCAATGTTTCTCATCATTCAATCTAAGTAGAATTATTTAATTTTAGAGTGGTGAGCAGCTTCCTTAAGCAGAGCAACTGTTAACTTACACATAAGCCGCAGTGAACTAGCTCTACCTCTTGAGATAAGGTTCCAACAATTGTTCTTAATTCACGTTCTGACTTGAAGTGGCTGATGGTCTTTTATCTTGTGTAAGACAATTTTGAAGTTGTCCAGAAAAATTACCTCTGGAAACAAGGTTCCAACACTCATTCTTATTTCACTTTCTGACTTGAAGTGGCGGATGGCTACTCTTTTATCTTGTTTAAAACAGTTTTGAAGTCACCCAGAAAAATTAAAAATTGCCTTAAAGTTTAGGTGCTGTTTTTTTTTTTCCTTTTTTTTTAATGGTGAGTCTAGTTCATGTGTGAATGGTGTAACTTTTTTACTTTTTATCTCATCATTTGTGGTGTTTTATTTTACTTTTAGTAATGCCTTGTTTTATAATTATTTAGGGACACGCATAGTATATGAGCGCAAGTTTCTACTGGAATTGCGCAACTCTCCACTGTCACGCACACCTCCACAGAATCTGCCAATGATATCAGGTGTAACTTGTCATGCAAAGTTGAAGCCGGGGGTTCGCAAAGACAATGGCATCCATGGCTCTGAAACAGAGTGTGATAAAAATGACAATGGTAAGGAAACACGTCCTTAATTGTTTTTACTAAATAGTTGGGTTTAGCTTTTAATATTTTCATCCCATAGTTAACAATTCAAACTGTTTTCTGTAAATGTAGACATGCAAGCCTAATTACTAAGTTCAATATGCAATGAACCAGTGGAATGTCTAGTGTCATGTGTGTCTACTGCAGAAACACTCATAACTGCTGTTATTTATTGCGTTGTTAATCGTAGGTGCTGTAGATAACCTATTGAGGCTCATGTTTACCATATTTAGTCCTTACACTTTCTTCACTTTGAAAATTAATATTTCAAAAAGAAAAGAGAAAAACAAAAAGGAAAGGGCAGTTTCTCTTAGCTTTCCCAGAAATTCATAAACCCTTTGCATCCTAACATTAGTATGCATATTCTCCTCACCGTTTATTTACACATTTTCTAAGCTGTTGAGAGCTTCTTTAGTTGGTGATCACTTCCCTTATTCTTGTGAACTTAATGTGTGATTCAGGGGTTGTATTGTCGGGAGAAATTAGATCTTAGTCACTCCCAGGGATTGAAGGGTAAAATCAAACAAACAGCAAAAGAGTTATAAGAACCATTTTTCTTTTTTACTTCTTTTTTCAGGAGAGGTACCCACCCAGTTTGAGATGGACATCTAATGGTTAGCTGCGATAATTATTTTAGGAGCCATTGCCTGATAGATTATGCAGTTGCACATTGTCAAAGATCAAGTGTTGTCATTGAGTGGGTGTAAATATTGTGATGTGGAGTGTGGAGCAAATGAATGGTGTTGATAATAAAAACAGTTCTAGTCAGCAATTCGAATTGGTTATTTCTTGTCAACCATGAAAAACAAAAACAAACAAAAAAAACACAAAATGTTAAAAAAGAAGAATGACTTTTGTCATTTGATATTGTACATAAAAATTTGCTTTCTCTTGACTCTGTCAGAGCAAATGTCCAAATAAAGTGCTTGGACCCAAAACTAATTTAATTTTGTGAATTTTTTGCTGTATTTTTACATCCTGGAGTATTTTCAGTTCAATCCCTCCACCTACATGTTAGTCGTAGGGGCCGTGTAGCCCATATTTGTAACTGCTGGGACTGATCTCTAGGTTTCTGTTACATGGAGCCACCAAGCCACCACTTGACAGTCTTGCTCAGAAGTACAGCATCGAATAAATGACTCCAGCGAGGATTTGAACATAAGCTTCTCGTTTAGGAGTGGGAAGGAGAAATCATTGTTTTTAAGGGAGCACTCCTGAAAGTGAATTCTCAATTTTTATTCTTTGGGTTTTGCTGTTGTTAATAGAATTTGATATTTCGTCTGCAAAATATTTGAGGATTGGGGCTAATTTATTGTTTTGCGTAATCTCCTTACACATTTATTCAACCAAAAACTCATCTCCCCTTTCCAAAATGGGCTGATACATATGTAATACATATATATCAGCACCCAAATAAAAATTCCGTATTCAGTAAAGATCATATGTTTTCAACAGATTTTTAATGATCCTGTGGGCTAATGCTTGTATTCAAACCCTTTGAGGTGGGATTGTGGTGGTCTTCATTTTTTTGGCCAAAGGAAGATTAGAAATGACTTAATTAATTTGTCAGGTTAATGTGGTCTTCTTGGGTTGTCAGTATCTCGGATGTACTTTCATACAATAAATATTGGCTATATTCACCTTTTTGTCGTCAATTAGACCCCGACCTAGATATTAGTGAAAAGGGAACTGGAACAGTCACAGACATCCCTGGCTTAGCACCTGTAAACCACACAACTAGTAAAATCAATATGTTTGTTCGATTTTCCTATTTTTTCTGTTCCTCCATCCTCCAGTGAGCTGCTTCTAAGGATAAAATGCGCTTGTGGTCGTTTCATAAATGTTCATGTGGAAAGGGGTTTATTATGTTTCGACTTCACGTTTCTCTTCTCTGTATTTTTTTTTTTTTTTTTTTTTGAGTACAACTGCTGATGAAATGATCCTGAATGACCACACGCCGGTACAAGTGTTACAGTGCAACTTCTTTTATTTCACAAATTCTTAATAATATTTCTTTTAAGCATTTCTGAACGGCAAGAAAGTTATAAAGAGGAAACAAGTCGTTTTTTTTTGTTTTGTTTTGTTTTTTCTAAGACACGCCGACCAATGGGAATGAAATTTGAAAAAAGGAAAACTGAGTGGGACACTTCGATCTGAACAGAAGTTGACTCCCTATGTGTCCCTCTATCTGCCTTCCTCTAGGGTGGTGAGTTGTCATACACAATTCTTAGGCCTCCTGGTAAATTATCTTGATCAAGATACTCCCACGGGAACTGTCCAGAACCTGGCATTGCAAAATAAATTTCGGTGTAATACTGAAACTGGAAAGTCACTCCCTTCTTTTGCCAATCGGCCCAAAGTTTATCGATAAAACCGTGAAGAAGCCAAAATTCTGGAGAAAAGGACGCCGTGGAGTGGTGAAGCATGGTGCCTCCTACACAATCATGAAATTTCGTGTGGAATTGCTCACGAACTGTCTGTTCAAAGAGTGTAAAATTCTCAAGCTGGATAAGATCACGCACTTTTTGCAGGTTCGGTAAAGAGCAAGAAAAGTTAAATTCTCTTTTTATGCAGCCTCCACCGGCAGACCAAGGCAAATGGAATTTTTTCTGCTGGAATGGTCCGTTCCTAACACAGTTATTTGGCAATATGCCATTACCGCCCAGACCGCTAGGGCGTGGGCTCCAAACAGCCGCTTGTGTCCAGTGTTCTGACTCTCTGGTCCAGTCCCAGTAAGGAATTGTGATGCGACAGTCAATTTGACGAAGAAAGTTTTCGAACTGCATCAAATACCATCTGTGCCAGGGAAGAAATATTTGAGGCATGTGATGAAGAAATTTGCTCGGTATTCTTGAATGCAGAGTTGTTATATGCTCATAATAACTTTGGTATTGAGGGCTAGAAGAAGCCAGTTTAAAGGCGTTGATAAAGCGCTGTCGCTCTATTGGGCTCATGGCGGTAAATTGTTTTCGTATTCTATAACAAGACACTAGGTTGCCATCACGACAGTGACACCTCCTGTGACACTGATCAACACTTGATGTACTTTCCTCGCAAGGCATCTTGGTCCCTAAAGTTACGAGAAGGTGACATGACATTTCTCTAACTCAGTTATGTAGTTTATTTGACAGTTAAAATTCCCTGATATGGATGATACGATTAACATGCGCGTATATCGTTACCTTATTTAAAATTTCGAGTGTATCTGTCTAGTCACCCACTGACTGACGTTATCATTGACTAACTGCCTGATAAACTGATACAGACGTATACCAACCAGTGATTGAATGGAAATGGAATATGCTGCGGATTCATTGGCTGACTTACAGACTGATTCATTCATTGATTGATACTCCTAAGAAATGATCTATCAACTGTCTGACAACCTGAATAATTTGGATATATCAACAAAGTTGAAATGGTAAACTGGCCACCGTAATGATTACAAAAGCTGACGTTTCGAGCGTTAGCCCTTCGTCGGAGGGAAGGCTTGAGTTTCGATCTCGCTCGATAAAGATGAATAGGTCGAAAAAGACAGACCAGGTGACGTTCTCTTGGGTAAAAGAGATCTCCAGGCGAGGACTAATAAGAGGTTTAAAAAGCCGCATAGCCGTTAGCCCTTCGTGGTTAGCCCTTAGTCGGAGCGAACCTGAATGTCTGACTGACTGTCATTTACCGATTGACTTACCTACTGACTGACTGATCATGTATTGAACTGACCTACCGACGGAATGACCGAAAGACTAACTAGATGACCAACCTACCCACCTACCCACGGACTGACTAAACGACTGACTGATTGGTTGTTTGACTAACTGACCCACCGACAGACTGACTGACCGACTGACTGACTGACCTGCTGACCGAGAATTTGACCAATTGAAATTTAGGAGCATAAACACAAATTGGATGACACTGATTTTCATTTTTTTAAATAATTACATTTATAGCCATATTAACATATTGAAGGGACTCTCGTGTAGTGTGTGCACCTGTCACATAGCCTCGCAGTGTTGTGATTTCTAGATGGGGACACGTTTCAGAAAGACTCAATGCTGTCATCAGAACATAGCGACGAAATGTTGATAATAGGTTTCCAAGGCAACGAGGAACAGAAAGGCAATCAATTGTGGCCTGTGAAACGTAAAAAGAACTCAATATCGACACGGGAACATAAGCACCAAGCTAGTTCAAAGAAGACTGAAAATAAGAAAATTGATTTTTTATACTGATGAGGGCTGATCTCAGTAACAATCGTTGAATTTTGGAAAATAAAGTCCAAACCGAATTTAATAACAATGGTTCACTCCGAATCAGAGCAACATTAATCGTTGAGTTTCGATCTCGCTCGATAAAGATGAAAAGGTCGGAAAAGACAGACCAGGTGACGTTCTCTTGGGTAAAAGAGATCTCCAGGCGAGGACTGAGAAGAGGTTTAAAAAGCCGCATTAAATACTTACTTGAAGACATTTACAATCCTTGTCACGAAGACTCTGGTTTCTACTTTCTACAGCTATAAAGAACCTTTGGGAATGATCTGAACACTCCTGAATAACCATAGCAGCGCAATTTTCTATTTGTTGTGACGATGATAGAACAGTTCTGCCCAATAGTGTGAACAGCAGAAGAAGAACATTTACTACACCAAACATGATTGTTGAGCAAAGACGGTGGATTGTAGAAAAAGTGTTAATGTCCAGTAGATAACGGAAAGGCCGTTGTCAAAACTGGCTAACGACGCGCAATGGCAAAATTGCTTTCTTTTATCTCCTTTGTCCGTAGCATCTATCCTTTATTCCCCCTTACAATATCAGCCCTGAATAACACAATAAGGTCATATGGATAAACCAAATGATCACCAATCATAGAAGCTCCTGATTGGTTAAACACATTCTCCTTGTCAGTACCTTAAGAAATGTACGCAGAACAGTATCGGGAATATGCACACTGACGTTAGAATGAAAATGGTTAAGAAGGTTATGTAATTTTAATTTCCGATCAATGAAATAAAAAAAAAAAAAAAAAAAAAAGAAAAACTGCAGGCAATTACCAACCTCAGCAAATCACGATGAGGCAGCTGCAAATGTTAATCATTCTCCCCAAAGTCGACTCGTGGGATCTTTTTATTTTTGTTTTCACAAGCTCTTTGATATAAGAACTTCTAGCTCTACAGGTACAGGCAATGTACTAACTTGGCGCCTCGAACAGCACATGTCACTTAAAAATAACATTCATGCGAAAGCCAGAAATTTGTATTTTGGCTATGTACAAAAGAATATATTCAATTCAAACTGAATCAAAAGTTGAATGACTGCTGGAGACTCGGAAACGTTATTGTTAAGACTGAACTAGAAATCAGTAGGATGGCAAACTTTCACTTAACATAATCCAGCGTAAATTGAACTCTTTATCATTTCTCCTAATTGGTTTTTAGGAATCATAATCTAAAATTTATATCCGGAGACTTTTACTGCATTATCTATGAAGAGACACATTACAACAACACGCGTCTTGTTTTTCAAAGGAAAGATAGATATCGTATCCTCTTCCTGTGGACCCTGCTGTCCTTTCGCCTTCCTAAATAATCATGATATAGCATGCGTCCTAACAGTTTCAAAGGAATGATAGGAACGAATAAATGGACGCATTGGAAAAAATAAATAGAGGTCCCGTCTCCTACAGGGTTAGGGGTAGGAGACGTTAATTTCCCACTCACGAGATTACTGTGTGATGGATGTCCTCCCCTGGGGTGGGATGGGTGGGTTGTTGTCTTGCGTTTCATACATGAGCCTCTGGCTCGGGCAATATGGGTAACCATGCCCCACGTAAAGACATTAAACTTTGATTACTATTACTATAGATATCGTTTCATCTTTCTGTAGACCCTGCTGTCCTTGCACCTTCCAAAATCATCATGATAAGAAGACAAATGATATTTTTAAGCAACATAATGCGAACCTGGGTGACAAGCAAGCTATCCAGCTAGCAGAGTGCGACAGCTGTGTTAGCCCTAATAGCTCTACTTTCATACTATGGTTACGATGGCGGTTGAATTCCAAAATTGGATCACACACACTAGTGAGTGGTGATGTGGCTGTTCGTCTTTCACCTTTACTACCCTAAGAAACATATATGATTATTTTTAGACAACAGAAGCTTGATGTTTATTTTCATTTTTATTTTATGTGCATATGGTTTAATCAAGAGGCGAACTCCTGCTTGACTCAGCACGCAATTACCACTGGTAAAGAAATAATGGATTTAGAAACGTCTTTGGAATAAAAGCTGTGATTCGATCTTCAATCTTCCAACGTAGGAGGACAATTTGTTTTGGACAGTCCACCCGGCCGAGTAGACCGCCTTCTCATTTTGGTTACTAACCAGAATCCAAGGATTGTAGTGTTACTGACTTTTATCAGTACATGCCGCCGCGAAGAACTGATGTAAAATTGTACAGGATGAGAGGGTAGAAAAATTATTTACTCGCTCGCCGACAATTTCTTGAGAGGGTAAAAAATTAGAACCATTTAATTTTGAACGATCACTATGATCTTTCCAAGTTGATTTAAGGGTATGTAAAAAACAAAAAACACGTTAACAAGTTTACGTGCTTTTGTAAGAGAGGTTTTGTTTATAGCATAAAGCAGAAAACTGTCAACTTAAATTATTTAATCTGTCAAAGATTATCTTGCGCCAAGAATGTGGATGAAAGGACTTATCCCCCCTTTGCAGTTAACGGATAAAATAAATTTATAACTATAAATGATAACTTGGGTTTATGAAATATACGAAATGTAACCGTACTGGACTAAAAATGAAAGAACTTTGCCGAGGACTCATTTTCATTGTTTGTGGAAACATTTAGAAACAAGTCAGTTTGTATAAGTATCAGTCCCTGAGCTGATAACAAGCAAAAAAATATTTTTCTCTCAGTTTTCATCATGGTGAGCTTGGAACTTATCACATCAGTCAGACACAACCATAAAGCTGTGTGACTTTTACACAAAGTTTTGCAGCCTTGAATCAAGTGCGGAATCTCCTGGATTTTTATAGTTGATTTTAACTCCATCCGGTAAGTTATGATTATCTAACAGCTCCCATGGAAACCGTCCACTCAAAGGCATCTCAAAGGTGATATTTATGAAATACGCGAATGTGTGACCAGTTCCGTTAATCTGCCAATCCGCCCAGACTTTATCTATGAAGCTGTGATGAATCCAAAACTCCGGAGAGAACGAAGCCGAGTGCTGTTTTAACATATGACCGCCAACACAGTCGTGAAAAGTAGGGTGAAGTTTTTCCCGAACAAACTTTTCAAACGCAACAAAATTTTCATCCTTTGTTATTTTTTGAATCACGTCGTTGCTTGGAAAGAAGCATGACATGTTAAAACGTCTTTTGTAAACAATTTTTTCCTGTATCTTCAGGTACAAAGAAAGCGTCTTTCTTAAAAGGCCCGTCTCTAACGCAATTATCAGACAAAGTTCCGTCACCCCCCAAACCGTGAGGACACGGATTCCAAACATCGTGTGTCTCCGTTCCTCGGGCCCAGTGTTTCTCGTCCTTACTCCAGTCCCAATAGGGAATTGTAACTCTGCAATCAACCTTTCGAAGGATGTTTTCAAACTCCAGCAAATACCACCTGTGCCATGGTAGAAAGATCTGAGGCATGTGATGGAGGAGTTTGGTAGGCATCCGGGCATGCACTTTGCTGATTCTTCTGTAATCATCTTCATAAATAGGGTTTGTTGCAGCAGTTTTGATAGCACCAACAAATCTTTTTCGCTCCTGTAGGGTCATCGCTGTGAATTCCTTTCTAATCCGATGACAGAATAAAAGTTCGCCATCGTAACACATACATTGCCGTTCACATTCATCGAACCATGGGTTCTTGCCATGACAGATTATTGGATTACCTGTAAATTCATTCAAAGACAGGTGATTTAGAGGGTCAGTGAAAGAGAATGTTTTAGTCTAGATCAACGTACCTCTAAACGACATTTTTCTCTAAATTATTGATTCAGTTTAGCACTGAGCAAAATGTGTTTTGAAAAATAGGAGACAGAAACGTTTGTATCTCTTGTTAATTTTCTTCTAAACTTCTGTTTGACTTAAAGTGTACTTTGACTTCCACTTTTTCCGCATCTTCTTGGCTGTCACCCGATGATTCTGTAAAAGGTTGATTAAGGAATTGAATTTCATTTGTGGTGGCTCACAAAAAAAATTAGGTTAATAAGTAATACTCGACTCCTATCGACCAAGTCCATCCCCAGTCGGAGAAGCTAAGCTTTCTAAAAGCGTGGGGTCACTGTCAAACAGAAGGCACACACCAGATTGTTAAATCGTGTATATTGAACCCTAATACGTGTTACCTAATGTGACTAAAAAGGCCCCCTCATGACACCCCAGGACCCTCCAGGATCCCCCTAGCTACGCCCTTGATCTCAACACCCTGTCAGGTTTCCGTGACAGTCACGCAAGACCCATTCATATCCCGAAAGGTATGGGTAGAGAGTGGCACTATGCGAGTGACATCATGACTTGCCTAAGAACACAACACAATGACCCCCTGGTGTTAAGTGCACTAACCAATCATGCCCGGTGTTTTCAGGCGTCCTCCCCTTACTCAGGTCTCAAACAACTCAACTAAAACGATGAGCAATACTTAACCTGTCATGTATCGTTTTAACCCAGCGTAGTTCAGGCTTGGACACAAGTTGCTCTGTTTTATCAAAGTCGCTGTCATAATCAAGAGTGAACGGTACGAAGTAAGGAGGTCTCCAGAACAGCGGGGAACAGACAGGCAGTCAACAGCTTTCTACATCGAAACAAGTTTAAACGTACGCTTTAACATTTGAAACTTTCCTCCGCAACCTTCCTCATAATCTTGTCTTATAAACTAGGTCCTCGAACTTTTATTGTGAGTAAAAGAGGTGCGTCAGATCTAGGATATTTTACTGAGAAATTATCAATGCTAGCTCGATTAACTGATTTAATGATAAATTCATGTAAATCTAAAGGTTTTCATGGCAATGAATTGTCTGAATACTACGTTGGGACATAAATAGGATTAAATAGATAAAATACATTACAATAGGGAAAAATTGTCCCGCAAAAAATTGTTATTCATTCATTAAATACCTGCACTTCCACGCAATTTTGAAACAGCTGATCTGAGTTCCTTTCCTCCAGGGCCTGGAAAATTTCATGAAAATTTGAAGCAGTTTTTGATCGTCATTTTCTGACATGACTCAATATTTTCGACAGATCTCACACAGAGCATTAAGATCGCAATGACAAAGACAAGCTGGTTACGCTGTGGAACCATGTCGGTGATCTTCTTTTCAAGTGTATCTAAAATCATCACGAAACACGAGAATTGTATATATATATATTTAAAAACAACTCATTTCCTTCCCCTTGCCATGGAAATTTAAAGGACACTGACGTGATTTGTATACACAATCACGACAAAAAACTAATCTAAATCAACACGGTGACATGGTTTCTTCCTTGTTACATATTGACATTTCAAGCACCTTAATTTTATATTGTTTCCAATCGTTTATTAGAAAAGGCCTCCGGAGGCTGTTCAACAATATGCTTACAAGTTATTTCCTCCTTATGAAATAGCTATCCTCGAGTGTTTAGAAATCGTTAGGTATATTGATCTAATTCTTTTAACAGACATTGTGATTTTGTCAACTATACAATAACGAGGAAACATCATCAAATTTTCGTTTTCCTTGTAAGCATTCAATTAATATGAAAATAATAGAGAGATTTTGACAATTTAGCACGTGGAAAATGGAATCGTACGATGTTACCTTTGCAGGATAGGGTGTACATGATTGTGTGAAAATGTCGAGCCAAGGGAGACAGCTTAGTACCTTATCGGCCGAGCTCTCGGAGCGATCAAATTTCCAAATCGTCATATTGTCCCGTTAAGATAAATGTAGGACTAAAACACATTTCCTGAGACACTGAAAAAACCCGACACAGAGACACTGGGATGTAGACTTTGCATAATCTCAAGAAAGTCCAGGCTGCCAAAATCGTACGACAAGTCTAAGACATTCGTGTCATGCATGTATTAGAGGTGCATCCATACCCAGCCATTAATTTCATACTATGACTGAGCTCTGCTGAAGTCAATCTCGATCTTTATGATAAAGGAGAAATTTTACACGAAAGTTTCCTAATCAAAAGACGGTTGGTTTACTTCAAAGAGTTTTCCAAATGAGTCCGAAAGAAAAGGTTAAGTCATTCTACCCCACCCCCGTTTGGCAAAAAGCCAGCCATAAGCCCTCTCTCTTTTTTTACCATTTTTTCTTTTTTTAATGACACAAATTACTAGTTGACCTACAGTTGATATAACAAGATACTCAAAATTCGTACAAGGCAAAGCCAGGAGCCCATCACGGATGGGCTCCTGGCAAAGCCGATAATACAAGCAAGATTCTATTAAAAATTGTGTCTTCTTACTTAACAAATACAAATTTATCGAAAAGTCAGTTGATGCACGTAGCTATAACCAATAAAAATTGCAACAAAAACCCATTCTATGAAGGAATACTTCTATTGCTAAACAAGATGCGCGATTAATAGTTGAAAATATTCTGTAAGCTTCGTTGACAAATATACAAAGCAGAAAGTTTGCAGAAAATTTGAAACTCGTAGTGCTATTTTGAAAATGTGATTTTCACTGAGTGTATCAATTTTGGATCTTACGTCATTTCATCAGTTATGATGGCCAATATTATCCATGCTATCCCTTGGGGAACTTGGGAGCACAAGAGCTATTATTCAGTGATGATGATGATGATGATGATGATGATGATAGGAGCAGCCGTATGAAAAAGGACGAGCAAAGATGGCCTGTTGCGGAAAATTGAAGAATCTAAATAGTCGAAGTGTGTTTCAAATTTTGTTAAGTTTAAGCTTTTTTCAAATACATTTTGACGAAACTAACGATTAGAGAAAAGTTTCATCTAATTCAGAGAAACTTGTTCAAACAATAATCTTTCATTAAAAACTGTTTCAAACTTAAGGAGGGTCTATACCCTCTTTTGTTCATTTAGCAAGGGAGATCAGTCGCAGCATTCATAGCATTCAATAAACTAGGAGCGATATCCTTTACAATTTGCTTCACCACTGCCCAAAGGTCAGAAGCCACGTAAAAATACTTTTCCGGCGGACTAGAAGCCACCTCCATTATCTCCGTTATGCCATTAAAGTAGCGACCAACGCCGACAACGTAAATTTCTACACCACTTTCCTTTAGTTCTTTGGCCTTTGCTTTGGTGTCGCTCGGGGAATTGGATCTCCCATCTGTGACGAGGAAAACTATTTTCTTGTCTGCATCAAGACGCCCGCCTAAAAGACATGGAACAAAACAAAAACGAATTTAAGGGTGAACGAAGGAATATAAATCACTCTTGTGAGTTTCACTTAAAACTTCTTGATTGAGAATAAATTATGCGTAATTTGGACGAAGGCTGACGATTTCGTTATACAGCATTACCATTTATGGGATACCTATGTGTAACCCAGGTTTACTTGACTTGATCATTCCTAATGCTGAATCTCTTTTCAAAAATTCCTGAGCCGAGTGAGGTAGAAGTTTTCATTACATTTCACAGCCATTTATGCAACTTGTTAACAGGATGTAATATCGTAAAGGCCCAGTACTATTTAGTATTTTTTTCCCCTTTTTTCAGTCTCATTCTCTTGGAAAATTTACCTGACGTGCGATCTTCAAATAGTTGAATGGCTTTCACCAACGCAGCATGAGTGTCGGTTCCCCCTCCTGGGTAAGTGATTCTATTCATCTCACTGGCTGCGAAATATTCCGGTAAAAAATTGAAGTTCACGGTGGCTGAGTCCGAGAATGTGACCGCTGAATACTTGAGGTCAACGTAGATGTTTTTCATAGCTAATAGGTAACGAAGCGCCTTTTTTGCCTTCTCGAATCCACAAGATCCAACTGATCCTGAACCATCCATGAGAACAACAACATCGTGAGCCTCTCTTGAAGAAGGTCTTTGGAACAAACTCCGAAATCCAGCACCAATTGGAGGCTGCTGAGATTTAGGTTTTACGAAATTTTCTTCGAGTCTCTTTGCACTTGCTTTGTTACTGAAAACAACAAGGGCTGAAAAAGAACCAATAAAATGAATCTCCTGATATCATCTAAGACTAATGGACTAATAGAGGACAGCTCCCCTTACAAAGAGCCTATTCATTAGCAGTGGAAAAGATAAAGTTTCTGACGTCTTTAATGCAGGGACGGACATTTTCCTAGTCCCAGACATTGATCAACTTTTAAAAAGAACTTAAAATAAACTATGTCTATAACTTACTGAGATTTCAACAATAATTTAACACAACTTACCCCGAACTGGTTCTGTGAAGAATACCAGTAGGCACACTGCAGAGGCGACATAGAGGGAAAATCTTGACATCGCGAAATCCTTCTTTTTTTGTCTTGATAAGATCTGACTTGCAGCTTTGAAATTCACTAACTGCTTACACGTCTTTTTATGGAGAAATGAACTTCCTTGTTACTCTTTACCTTTGATAAAGGTCAGCTATTTGTCTCCAATTTTGGAACGTTTCAGCTGGCAAGGATGACAGGTTCTCTGTTTCATCGCACGTATTGTTGTCATTGTATTTTTTTCCTTGTTTTCCAAGAAATCCGGGTAGAGAAACTAGATTTCTCTTACAATATTTCATCATTGCAGGCTCAAAAAATTTAAGATCATGGCCACAAGGATCAGGCTTAAAAAGTGCATTCGCCTGCGGTCAGAATTTCTTGAGCATTGTTATTTTTCCTTTTTTTTTTTTTTTTTCTCTTATGACCTTTAGCCACCAGGACGTTAGTAGCATCACGAGCATTGACAAGGTGTACTGAAACCTTATTATCCCACGAGTGTGTCTTTTATTGAGATCAAAATACTGTTCGAGCTAACATTTGATGTCTAAAGTTAACCTTCCTGAAGGTACCTGTAGCCACAGCTGCACGTTTAAGCGCAATAACATTGTGGTAGTACATTGCTAGAAACCTGTCAAGAAAGATTGTCTTTGTTTATTGTTTTGTTTCCTCACGTATTCGTGATGCGGATTGAAAAAAGGTGCTCGGCCCGATTTTAGTTTTTCACTCCCCCTAATATACATAGGTTAACTGATGAGTTTTTTTTTTTTTACCATAACTTTTTAATGATAGTGTAGCTTTCTGCAAAAATATCTACTACTCCCAAGGCGGATCATCAAACTTTATGTCTTTGGCGCCTGCCTTTCAGACTTCCCCCAGCCGACCCCTCCCCCCCATTGAAATTTTGTTCTTCCTGATACACCGTTGTAGTTCTGTTTCCTTTTCAGCGTTTTGTACATCAAAAATTTCAGCATGGCTTTACTTTTGAGAAATAAAACCAGATTTATTGCAATACTCTGATAACATTTTAAAACGAACTAACGTAGACTGGCGAGGGAAAGAAGAAATGCATTGATTCCGTGACAGATGCCACTTGGTTCCACTTGAGTCGGCCTCCAACATTTACTTCCGTGTCACTGATTAATTTATTCTGCCTTCGAAGCGACAAGCTAGCACAACCAAGGCTTTAGAAATGAGTACGGAGTAATATTCTATACCTCACGGCAAAGTGACTCTGCTTTGGGGTTTGGTGCCAATCCATATAGGGTTAAAGAAATTAATAACAATATTATATAATTTATCAAGACTAACTGACTTGTAACATGCACCTCAATTAATTGAAACCAGGGTGACCTTGTAAGATTAACAGCTGACCCTGTAATTAAAAAGGACCACTTACATGACTGTTGTATATTTTGGACAACTGTAATTATTTGTCTAAACCATGTCGAATGTTGCTAATTGAGAGTTTCTTCTTCACTTCTTGGTCCCGGTAATTTGTGTCATTAATGATAAGCATTTTTTCACTCTTAAAGCCATTTTGTTCACTAAATGAAAGGAAATAAGACACCACTAGAAATCCCGGCTAACTCGCATTCCTAGTCACAAAATGATTACCTACATTCAATCTGATATACGTTCGCTCTCGCTGTTCTTATCTTTTTGAGTGGTATCGTGAAACTTAATCATTTGGCGTGTTGTGTGCTAACTTCTGTGGCTATGTTATTGATTTCCTTGTTTTATCGTCATTCGTTTTCAAAATGTGCGAAACTTTAATAGACAGAAATAGCTCTGTGTTTCATGCCTAACTTTACTACCAGTCATTACAATTTTTCGTTTGATCGACCTTTTTACTATGTATAGAACTTGTAATGACCTCTCCGTTACGCGTTATGTGGTGTAATTTAAATTGTAGCAAAGGTATACGATACGTTTCCTTTTCAGCGCATTGTTGACAATAGGCTTGACCGAAATAATCCTAGATACTAACACCTTGATCATGTTTCCTTGTTTCTGCGAAAGCGTTTTAGTACAAAGCGCTGACACGCATTTTGAGAAGAAGTTTGAAGACTCCACTTTTGTAGAAGCGACGAAGCTCAATCAATGAATCAGAACATCGGATGACGCACTTCAGAAGGCAATTGGGACTCAAGGTAATGCATATTAAATATGATAACATTCTTGGTAATATTTTCTCTCGGAGTTGACTCAGGTGAGTCTGAGGAAATGTGAAAGTTGTAGGGGATATTACATAATTGAGCTTGGACTACTTAAGGCCAAGTAAAATTCCTAGTCATTAGGTTGTTTTTAAATTCCTTCGTCTATCCATAAATCTCGCAGACGCACTCCTCTGCACTGCCTTCTTATGTGTTGTGCCTAATTTTGGCTTTTTCTCCTTTTTGAGTGTCTGACAAAAAGTCTCCTACAGACCTTGACGTAATAGCATAAATGACAACAATAATCCAAGCCATCTAATTTAGTGCCTTCGTTTATTACATTTATTTACGAAATGTTAACTCCTTTTGAAGTTAACTAAATTTTTTGTAAGGTATAAAAGCAAGAGAGTCCTTATTTCATTCAAAATACTAAAAGACAAAATGAACTCAGTAAATTCTCTATTTTCAAAGGTGCTGAGAAGAATTTGTATAGTGCTTTACCTTGAATCCATTACAATATGACATTCAAACTCAGGTGAAATAATGAGCTAATTAATTAATGACTAAAATAAGTTAAATTGCAGTGCTGTTCCTTTCAAAATACAATCTAAAAATAGAAGGCAAGTTTGAAATAAATCCTTATGTAGCCATTTTAACATAGTGGCTTATGATTCAACTGGGTTGCATATTTCTTGGGAGCAACTAACTTAAAAGCCAATTTTGTAACATCTAAGAAGCCCGACATGTCAGTGACACGGAATACGTGGTCTTTACGAACTGGCGAGGCTACTTCCACGATTTCACTGATTCCACTATTGTAATTCCCGACAGCAACGACAAAAATATCCACACCACTGGCTCTCAGCAAGTTAGCATTTGGTATGGTCTTCGAGGAATCAACGTTTGAATGGCCATCGGTGATAAGAAAGGCAATCTTGACAACACCCGGACGTTTTCCTTTGAAAAAGATTAATGAATACAGTAAGTGGGTTTTGCAGGGAGCGTATCTCACGATTATATTTGTTCGCTAAAAATCCTAGTCATCTAAGCTCAAAGAGTGAGCGACTTTGAATTCCTCCTTTCAGTACCACCCTCGAATCAAATGTAAAGGTCGCGAGAATGAAGAGAAATGATCACCAATTTAAGAAGCTCCACTCTCAAACAAGTTATCCCTCTTGAACAAAAACTCATCTTTCAAACCGGCAGTCTAAATCCCACAGGGATCAACGAACACTTTTCATTCCACTAATTTATTCGTATTTTTCTCATTGCCATGTTTCTACCAATAACGTAGCTCCATTTTCTGCCTTTAAAAGCACACACAACCCACAATTCCTCTATTCGCTCCGACGAAGGGCTAACGCTCGAAACGTCAGCTTTTGTAATCGTTACGGTGGATAATTTACCATTTCAACTTTGTTGATAAATCCAAATTATCCCTCTTGGTACCCGGCATTGGAAGGGTAAAGAAATTGGTGCGAAGGATATGAATCCATCATTAAAATTGATTTGGAGACAAGATTCAAGTTTGTTTACTGTTATGGTCTGGATCTTTTAAACGTTGTCTCTTTCATTTCGTTTGTATTTGTAAGTGTCCTAAGAGAAACTGTCTAGAACTAAACTGTGTGACTTGTGACGAAAACAAAACATGTTTAGAAGCTGATACCTTGCTATTTACTTGAACATAAGACCGGGAACAACACTAGTTGAAACACAACAGTAAAGTATAAGACAAGTTCTCATTCCTGTGTGTTTTTTTTTTTTTGCTTTTTCTTTTACTGTTTTGGTCTATACATCATCAACGTTGTCACTTTCTTTTCAGTTGTAATTGTAAGTGTCCTAAGAGAAACTCTCCGGACCTACACACTGTGTGACTTGTGACGAAAACGAAACACGACGCATGAACGAGCGGAATTTCAAATACAGTTTTGAGGAGTAACAAACCCTAACACCTGTGCACCCGTTTTATTTTTGAGTTTAAAACTAAAACCAAAACTAAACAATGTTAATATTCCCTATTTAAAATTAAAACTTCCGATCGAAAGTAAATTTGTACATACCTGAAGAGGGATCTTCAAAAACTCTTTTTGCTTCTGCCAACGCAGCCTGAGTATTAGTTGATCCTGGAATATAGGGAAGCTTCTTTATCTTAATTCCTGCGTCCGGATTAGCAACGAAATTGAAATCTGTCGTGGCAGTACTTGCAAATGTAACTGCCGCATATCTGTTGTCATATCCTACTTCTGACGCAATGTCAAGCATGTTCTTCAAGGCTTGCTTTGCTTTTTTGTAGTTGCAGTCCCCAATCGAGCCTGAGCGATCCAGAATCACCACGATATCTTCCTGTGTGACCTGCCTCTTGCTCCGTCCAATCTGAGACAAGTACGAGAGGGGTATGCGAAAGAAATTGGTCACCAGTTTCGTCGCGGTCTCATTTTTAGTCGGTACATGTTGAAAAGCTGAAAAAGAATATAGGAGTACTCTTATAACTAAAAGTTACTTATACCATTGCCAGAAACTTGGGACAATATGGCGGAGGCGGTTCTTATTTTACAAGCAAAATGGCGCCGAAACAGTATAAGAAAATGTATAGGAAAATATTGTTTTTTTCAAAATAGCTGTATAAGAATGGGAAATTCTTTCGCTGCGTACTTGGAAATGCAGCCGCATCAGTTAAAGCGCCCATCGCTACGAAAAAGAAATACTCAGATTCAAGCCTACCTTTTCCCAAGGTATACGAGTAAACTCATAATTCTGACTCCATTTTCCATTCAAACTCTTAAAATGTGCTTCGACTAGGTGTTACAATTCTATTGTCGTGGGAACAACCTTGTGAAGATTCGCAACTGCATAGTTTGATATGCATTCTACAGAAGTTTGCTCAACTAAATCGCTCGTAAACGGTCGAATATGTTGGCCCACAAATTTTCTTTGAGCCAGGAAACTCTTCGTAATTTCACAGAGCTCAAAAACCCAATAAGCCATTTTTAAATAGCCCAATTTTAGGTAGGAAGAACAAGAAAGATACAAGTCCCTCTAACCGCACAATCTGGCCGCCATTTTCCTTGTTTTGACGTCTCCTTTGGCTTTCTGGGATAGTACAGTACTAGGCCTTTCACTGACGGGGTTTTACGAAAATAGAAAGTTACGTGTTCACTTCACTTCCACCGCCGCCATATTGAATTCTCTGTAATACGATATACCGCTGACATTTCGTAACGGGCTCGAAATGTCCCCGATTTCTGGCGCTCCTCACTGCCACCTAATCTTTACACAGTCGAAACACGTTCACGTGTATTAACTTGAATTGAAATCCTAAGCAACGTCAAGTTTTTACCGCATTTCTACAAAGTATATATTGCGGGAAAGCTACCCTTTCGCCCATCAAACGCATTAAGGTCATAGAGAACTTTTAGTTGTACGCAGATATGGTTATGTACTCGATTAAGATTCTGGGAGCACCTAAACCAGTGTTTTCTAACGTAAAAAAAACCGAATCGGCTGGGGTTATTTCATTATAAAAAATGGGTTTCTTTATTTAGATGCATCTAGTGCATCTAGATGCAGTGGTCTTTCAACGCCAGATAAAACAAGGCGTTTGCCTTCTCTCAGTTGATCCGTTCTTAATGTCAAATCTAGTTCTCGTAATGGTTTTAGCTGAAGAGTTCAACATCTCAAGAGCTTTACTAAAATACTGGAATTTATGAAATGTCAATTTCCCAATTTGAATATAAGTTACGGAGACATGGCGATAAAATCAATTGACCAAAGTACATTTACACTTACACTGATAAAACTGTTGATCACGTTTTGGAGTTGGTCTAAACCAAAATGGGTTCCTGCCAAGACATTGACCAGTTAGAAAGGCAAGGACGACGATCACAGTTAATCGGTAAAACACCGGAGCCATTGTTGGAACAGTTTCTCGCGAAGAGATTAGCCTCAATTGTCTGAAGAGATCTGTGTCCTTTGAAGACTTAGCTGGTTGTGACGGCTTGGTTGATTTTATAGTCAGAAAGCAATCCCTGTACGTGTATTCCTTCTCAGCAAAGCGTGTGGCTGAGGGAGAGAATGTAGCAAAAGCTGTGGCGGGAAGGCTGAGGTTTGCGTCACGTGGAAGGCTGTAGCTTTATTTAGTAAGCAGTCGTTGTTAACTTTGCGCTGAAGTTGATTTAGGGCGGAAGTCATATGAAAAGGAATTTGAAAGAACAGCGGATATTACCTGACCAGCAAATTTCTTATCTACAAAACCATTCAAAGATAGTATTTCTAGTTCTCGTACATTCTGTTTCGATAAAAATTTATTTCACGGTTCAAGCACTGCTCTTCCACAAAATGTCCTAATTTTTCACGGCTACACCGCTTTTTCCGCAAAGCCCACCATTACCTACATTTCCATATTGATGCCAAACTATTTTTGTAAAAGCTCAACCTAGACAGGAAAGCTAGACTGTAACCTGTCTCTCTGTCACGTTCGATCTTTAAGGCGCAAACTCGATCCGTTTTTCGAAAAAGAAGATATCCCCTCTTGTACCTCCCCCCTGCATTTCGTTGGTTAAATCTTTCAAATAGAAGTTCAGTGACCGCGCTCAATGAAGTATATGAATTTAGCTTAAAATGTACACACGCGCAGGTTTCACAACCTACATGAAAGGTGTGGAACTCTTCCATACTTCCTTTGTTAAGTAATGCCCTTGCTGCGTGACTAATTTTTTAGCTTCTTTGACCTTCAGCAACAGGGAACCCCAATTTAGAATATGACCAAGATATATGACAATGTCATTTTAATCTGACGGAGGCGAACAGGACGTTGCCGAAATTTAGCTTATCATACTGTTTTAGTGTTTTTAGGTCAGATCCAACATTTTAAAGTTTTTATCAAGAACACTAACCGCATAAGCAGTATGTACGATATATGAGTCGTAACGTAATCTGGTTGTTTTTCTGTAATTAGATAAAGATATCGTTTAAACTAAGATTTGATCTCAAGCGAAAAACAACCCAATTAAACGAACTGACACGTAACTAGGGAAATTAACCATCATGGCGCTGGAGGTTGGAACGCTTTGCACTCTAAAGTAACACATAGCAAGTGTTGTCCTTACCGATTGGTAGACTGAGGCTAAGGGAAACGTAAAAGACAAATATTTCTCAGAACGAGGACTTTTAAATGTTTTAAAAAGGTGGATCATCACTTAAGTTAAAAATAAAAGCAAATAGATAGTATTTCTTTTACTCGTACATTATGATCAAACAAAAATGTAAATTTCGGTTAAATCCGCATTCTTCGACGAAATGTATTTTTTCACAACAACACTCTATCCAAGGAGCCCGCCATGACTCACAATTCTATAATTTAGCTTGGTAAACAAGAAAAAAGTGACTTTCAAGATGATTGAGCAATTGCCACATTGGTTTTAGAAAAGTTTCACCTAGCCTGACAGGGAAGTCAGTCAGTATCCTGTCTTTCTGTCACGTGCGATCTTTAGGCACATCCTTGACTCGTTTCTTCGAAAAGAATCTCGCTAAAAAACATTCATACTCATACTTTCCGCGTGGATTTCTTTGGTTAAATTGTTCAATATGAAACTAAACGACCGAAAACAATGAAGTTTCCGAATTTAACTTGAAAAGTGCGGGCGGTTTTCACAGCCTGAATAAAAGTTTGAAACTCTTCCATATGTGTCTTGTCAATGCCTCGTGACCAAAAAGTTTTTTTTTTTAGCTATTTTGACCTTCAGCAACGGGGAGGCTTGTTTGGTACATGAATGAGATATATGAGTTTTGTTGTAATTTGATGGTTTCACTGTAATTTGATCAAAATATCATTTCATCAAGATTTGATTTTTAACGACAAACAGCCGACACGCAACTCGAAAAATTATCTGTCCGTGATGCTGAAGGTTACCGTGACGTCGGATGAACGCTTTAGACTACACATTAACACATATCCCGTATTACTGGTACCGATTGAGGGAAGACTAAGAGAAGGAAAAGCAAAAGCAAACAAACAAAAGAACATGACGCAGCAAGAGAGATTCGGATTATCTGACAGACAAAACTTTGACGGAACAGAGATAAAAGTCGACTCTAGCTACAACTGCGAACATAGCACTGAAAGACTGCATTTCGATTTCTATCAGATTTAAAGCCGTCTTTGCCTGATATAATCTTATTAAAATCTGATCAGATAACTATGACATTAAATGGCAAAAATTCTCAATCCTAAGAGGAGTTTTTGAGGAGTGCACTACGTCCTCTGACAGGCTACAGTAAGAAAGTTATGTTTTATCCAATTGAGTTGATAATGTGAATCGGCCCCCGTAAAGAGATTCTTCAGCTGACGTTTCGAGCTTTAGCTCTTCATCAGCGTGAACCGCCATCGTTACAATTAAACAGCTTAATTTTGATTTACAGAAGCCGTTATTAAGTTGCAATCTGTGGATATTGTTCATTTTACCTCTCAATGGACTAAATTCTAGATTGCGATTGATTAGGGTGAATACAAAGAATTTTGATACATGTCATTATGACAAATATTATAGATATTGTTATGTTACAGTGTGATATAAAACGTGTTATAATATGACCGAAGAGCGTACTTACTCGAAAAACAAACCGAGACTAACGTTCCGGAGTTAATCGGATTTCGTATTCTATGACACAACAAAGAACTTAGTAACTGTTCATTTCAAACGAGGCCTTGGATTACGCAAACTTCTGCCGTTTCTTACCATTGTCTTTAAGTTACAAGTGATCTTACAGGTACCTTGCGTGTTTTCTGCGAGGTTCCTCAGTATCTTACAATTACCGAAATAGTTAATAGTTTAAGATCATCAATTGTCTGTGACAATGAATGTTTATGGCATCATCTCAGTTAGTTATCATCCGCAGCCACCGCCGCAACCTCCACATCCTCCACAGCTACCGCAACCACCACAGCCGCCACAGCCACCACAACCACCGCATCAACCGCATCCACCACATCCTCCGCAGGCACCTCCTCCAGTTTCATACTTTAGGTACGAGTTAGTCGGTACAGTGTTGGCATAGTAACCGGCTGCCACTATTAACGCAAGGTCTTCATTATGAATTCTGCCTGGTTTGTCGGCCTGGTGTGCAGCGCAAACTGATGGTTTCGAGTAATCTGCACTTCCGGCGGGAGTGTAAGGCTGGCATAGAAGATGAAGAATGGCAATTGAAAATCCGAGCGCAACTACCTCCGGCACGTGATGGACTTCAGAAGGAAACGAAATCAAGCCCGTGCGCAGGTCGATGCTGAGCTTTAACTTTTTGCCAAGAGCCACCCAGAACTGGTCTCCCCGTTCTTCAACCTCTTTCCACTCTTTTGTTCCGGACAGTGAAAAGAATTTCATGGCTAAATGTCCAGGTTTGCCTCTCACCCCAGGCGTTCCTTTGACACCTGGATTATTTGGCTGCCCTTTTATTCCAGGCACGCCAGGGACACCCTTAACAAACCCTTCCCATTTTCCAGTGCAGACTCCCCAGTCTTTACTTCCTCTTATAAGCATTGCTCTCTCTCCACCATTCTCATCCAAAGTACAGCATTTTTGTGGCTTACTCACTTGTTCCTTGGTGGGAAGTATGTTCCCTCGTAGTAAGTGTCCCGTACTAACAACACAACCAGACTGGTTGATAACCTCCACGGAAGAGAACATCAGCAAAGCTGAGTGCACCACTCGGCAGGTAAACGCCTGTCGACGTTGAGCTTTGAGACATGTTGAGCTTTGAGCCAGGCTGTCGGTCGTTCACCGAGTCATCATGTTTAAGTACTTTTCCCAGTATTTCTGTGGCGTCCTTTTAGTATAGTAGTGGATTTACTTGATGCGCATGCCAAATGAGGTCAAAGTCATAGCAAGGTACAAGAAACGTCCCTGGATTATCTCGCTTGAGCATGAGATGTAATTTATACCTCTCCATTGCTTTAGTCAAAAATTTCTTATCTTCATAGTGAGGTAAGGACACCTGATAATAAAAGACTCTCTGCCGAGCGCAAGCAGCTGCGATGTCATACTCAATTCTTGACTTGAAATCTTGCGCATTGTCAGCAGCGGCCGTCAGGTCAACTTCAAAAGGTTCGCCAGGATACAACTTTTCCCATAGAGCTTTGGCCTTAACAAGCCCTTTCTGACGCTGCTCTCCGCTTAGAATCTTGTGATCTAGTAGTATAGAGACAATTTCGTTGCAGTCCCTTTTATAATTGACAGGTGACAGCATGTGCACGTGCCAAACCCATGCGATGTCGAGTGGTGCCGCAATTTCTGAGGTGGTGGATTGATCGAGCCAAGGCAGCCAGAAAAGCTCATACCTAAAAGAAAAACAAGGTTAAAAATACTTCAAATCAGTTTAGAGTCAGGTAAAAGCTTCCTTGCAACCGTCTGTAAAGACTCCATGGATGGGAGGATACCATGGGTGCGCGATACATTTCAGGACAACAAGATTGATTGAAATCGTTGATTTTCTCATTCTGTTCTTTCGTTCGCTGTTTAGTGAGCCCACACTTTAACTTTCTACTCCATCTTCTCAGTCTCCTCACTTAGTTCAGTGCTTGGTACTCGGAAATGAAAACTTAGTGAGAGTGGGGACCTCACTAAATCAATCCCCATATCCGATGATGATATTGCACTCTACATCTTTTACATTATTGTAACAGACACGTCGAACTTGAAATTCACCGGATTTTTTATGATGTGAGCTTTTGGGAAAGAAATGATACTAATCCATGAATTATATTCGGGACGTGAAAAATAAATGAAAAGGTCAGCATTTGAATTGTTCCCTTGCTTTTTCGATAAGATTATTTTCGTGACGTGCAGACAAACGTATTTGAATCAGTCATTACTTTGTGTGAGACGTGTGAGTTTTCTTTGATTACTTAAGAACATGTTACTGTTCTTTCGCTTAAACATGCCTCGGTAGCCAATAAACTTCAGTGTGTCGTAAAGGGAATAGTTTCCGAGACTTTATGGCAATTGTTTACGGTACGGTTTCTCTGCAAGCTGCTGTTACTCGGTAATTCAAAAGCTATCGGTGAAAAGGGAAACTGTGGGCTTTTTGTTTCGATCCCAAAGGCCATACCCGTAAACGTTTCAACTGAGTGATTAACAGTACAGTTGAACCAAACTTACCTTCTTGTTGCGTTTTGAACGAGTGGACTAGAGTATAAACTTGGATGGTCATCAACGAGCTGTAAGAACTGACGGTGCGCAACAGCTGCCTCCACTAAATCGATGCTGAGGTTTATCTTACCGCGTGACATGCCGATTTACATTTGCATTGAGTCATATCTCTCAATAGTAATGAAAAATATTCAAAGTTTTAATTCATTAATTGCTGCAATTAAAATATTGTACATTGTAAAATAAAGTAATTTATCCGTTTTATCATGCTTTCCGTTAACTGTGTCCTCATGCTCTCTTGATTCCTCGAATGTTTCGCTGACAATTTTCGTATTGGAGTCTTTATCCCCTATCGTGTGTCAGATGCGAGCTTCGAGTAGTCCTATCGGATTGCTCTAGGTTTACTGTTTTCATTTCCAAAGTGTGGAGTTTTAGAATCATACCTTTTCTTAAGTTCTCATGCTTCTTTAAGATCTTATGTTCCCACCTAAAGGCAGAGACAAATGTTAATTATTGCCATTCTTTATATATTACATTGTAAATGTATTATTCTGGCATGTCTGATCGCCTAAATGAATGTTTTGCATCTCAATTCTCTCAAAGCACCTGTTCAACGAATTTCGAGGATACATTATAAATGACGGTTAAATAAAAAGGCCTTTCTTATTAGGAAAATCTTTTATATAGTAAGAAAAGCAATCTTTCCTATCTACCATTATAGCTCGGGATCTCCAGGACTTAATATTGGACTAAACTGCGAATGATTTCAAAAATTGTGATATTTGCATACGTAAAATTAATCCAGTTGAATACGCGTTACAAACGCACACCTCTTACTGATTATGAACGGTTGTTTGGTATGAGTGCGTCAAACTTTATCAATTAAATAGCCATTTGAATAATTGCAAGTCATATCGATAACATTTGGATAATCGTCACAAAGGTAAGAAAGTTCGCGATACTGGACTGATTAGATATTCAGACAAGTCTAGTGAAAAATTTATTGGGACACTCGGACTCAAGGTATGATTAAATGCTTCTGGCCTTGCGAGATTTTTGCACAAAGTTGACAGATCTATCCTACTCATTCCCATCAGATAAATTTTACAAATTTCACAACAAGTAAGTAATAGAAACCGGGAATACATGAAGTTTATAATCTTGGTGTGCTCATATCTGCAAGTTTGTTCAGGTGTCCTAGAAAGGTCTCTTCACGTCCTAAATGGGAGTGATTTATATCAGTTTCTTGCAAAGCCTAACATTGAATGCCACATTTTCCATTAGTCCAAATCAGCTTGTATGGTATGTTTTTTTTTTTGTTCTAGGCCTGCCTTTTTCATCATTGAAAGTAGCATGTTGTGAAAACAAAGTTATAAGATGACTTCGGTTGCCATACTTTCACCTGTGAAAAGGGCAAAAATTGAAACTTTTACCTGATATGCGATGTGCTTGGCTTACATCCAGCCTTTGCTATAAAACTTTGTGTTGTCTTTAGATATTGCAAACTTACGAGATGACAGCATCCTACATCTTACATTCAATTCAACTCTACTTAGATGTTTGATTCCTTGATTTTGCTATGGTATTTGTGGTCTGTTGTAATTAATTTTAGAGGAATTTCGAATATACTATGTGTTGAGGAGAAACCTTTTGCTAACAGCTTGCCTAGTGCATGTCTTGGAACTTGTGTAATGGGAAGTTGTTGGTAACAGTTGGCTTGGTAATGGTTCTGTGATAATTTTTGACTGAACTTGTTAACAGGTGCTGGCATGATATCTTCACATAAATACTTGTTTTATTGTGAATGTTTCTCATCATTCAATCTAAGTAGAATTATTTAATTTTAGAGGGGTGGGCAGCTTCCTTAAGCAGAGCAACTGTTAACTTACACATAAGCCGCAGTGAACTAGCTCTACCTCTTGAGATAAGGTTCCAACAATTGTTCTTAATTCACGTTCTGACTTGAAGTGGCTGATGGTCTTTTATCTTGTGTAAGACAATTTTGAAGTTGTCCAGAAAAATTACTTCTGGAAACAAGGTTCCAACACTCATTCTTATTTCACTTTCTGACTTGAAGTGGCGGATGGCTACTCTTTTATCTTGTTTAAAACAGTTTTGAAGTCACCCAGAAAAATTAAAAATTGCCTTAAAGTTTAGGTGCTGTTTTTTTTTTCCTTTTTTTTTTAATGGTGAGTCTAGTTCATGTGTGAATGGTGTAACTTTTTTACTTTTTATCTCATCATTTGTGGTGTTTTATTTTACTTTTAGTAATGCCTTGTTTTATAATTATTTAGGGACACGCATAACATATGAGCGCAAGTTTCTACTGGAATTGCGCAATTCTCCACTGTCACGCACACCTCCACAGAATCTGCCAATGATATCAGGTGTAACTTGTCATGCAAAGTTGAAGCCGGGGGTTCGCAAAGACAATGGCATCCATGGCTCTGAAACAGAGTGTGATAAAAATGACAATGGTAAGGAAACACGTCCTTAATTGTTTTTACTAAATAGTTGGGTTTAGCTTTTAATATTTTCATCCCATAGTTAACAATTCAAACTGTTTTCTGTAAATGTAGACATGCAAGCCTAATTACTAAGTTCAATATGCAATGAACCAGTGGAATGTCTAGTGTCATGTGTGTCTACTGCAGAAACACTCATAACTGCTGTTATTTCTGCGTTGTTAATCGTAGGTGCTGTAGATAACCTATTGAGGCCCATGTTTACCATATTTAGTCCCTACACTTTCTTCACTTTGAAAATTAATATTTCAGAAAGAAAAGAGAAAAACAAAAAGGAAAGGGCAGTTTCTCTTAGCTTTCCCAGAAATTCATAAACCCTTTGCATCCTAACATTAGTATGCATATTCTCCTCACCGTTTATTTACACATTTTCTAAGCTGTTGAGAGCTTCTTTAGTTGGTGATCACTTCGCTTATTCTTGTGAACTTAATGTGTGATTCAGGGGTTGTATTGTCGGGAGAAATTAGATCTTAGTCACTCCCAGGGATTGAAGGGTAAAATCAAACAAACAGCAAGAGAGTTATAAGAACCATTTTTCTTTTTTACTTCTTTTTTCAGGAGAGGTACCCACCCAGTTTGAGATGGACATCTAATGGTTAGCTGCGATAATTATTTTAGGAGCCATTGCCTGATAGATTATGCAGTTGCACATTGTCAAAGATCAAGTGTTGTCATTGAGTGGGTGTAAATATTGTGATGTGGAGTGTGGAGCAAATGAATGGTGTTGATAATAAAAACAGTTCTAGTCAGCAATTCGAATTGGTTATTTCTTGTCAACCATGAAAAACAAAAACAAAACAAAAAAACACAAAATGTTAAAAAAGAAGAATGACTTTTGTCATTTGATATTGTACATAAAAATTTGCTTTCTCTTGACTCTGTCAGAGCAAATGTCCAAATAAAGTGCTTGGACCCAAAACTAATTTAATTTTGTGAATTTTTTGCTGTATTTTTACATCCTGGAGTATTTTCAGTTCAATCCCTCCACCTACATGTTAGTCGTAGGGGCCGTGTAGCCCATATTTGTAACTGCTGGGACTGATCTCTAGGTTTCTGTTACATGGAGCCACCAAGCCACCACTTGACAGTCTTGCTCAGAAGTACAGCATCGAATAAATGACTCCAGCGAGGATTTGAACATAAGCTTCTCGTTTAGGAGTGGGAAGGAGAAATCATTGTTTTTAAGGGAGCACTCCTGAAAGTGAATTCTCAATTTTTATTCTTTGGGTTTTGCTGTTGTTAATAGAATTTGATATTTCGTCTGCAAAATATTTGAGGATTGGGGCTAATTTATTGTTTTGCGTAATCTCCTTACACATTTATTCAACCAAAAACTCATCTCCCCTTTCCAAAATGGGCTGATATATATGTAATACATATATATCAGCACCCAAATAAAAATTCCGTATTCAGTAAAGATCATACGTTTTCAACAGATTTTAAAAATCCTCTGGACTAATGCTTGTGTTCAAACCCTTTGAGGTGGGATTGTGGTGGTCTTCATTTTTTTTACCAAAGGAAGATTAGAAATGACTTAATTAATTTGTCAGGTTAATGTGGTCTTCTTGGGTTGTCAGCATCTCGGATGTACTTTCATACAATAAATATTGGCTATATTCACCTTTTTGTCGTCAATTAGACGCCGACCTAAATATTAGTGAAAAGGGAACTGGAACAGTCACAGACATCCCAGGCTTAGCACCTGTAAACCACACAACTAGTCACAGTCATCCCAGGCTTAGCACCTGTAAACCACACAAATAGTAAAATCAATGTTTGTTCGATTTTCCTATTTTTTCTGTTCCTCCATCCTCCAGTAAGCTGCTTCTACGGATAAAATGTGCTTGTGGTCGTTTCATAAATGTTCATGTGGAAAGGGGGTTATTATGTTTCGACTTCACGTTTCTCTTCTCTGTATTTTTTTTTTTTTTTTTTTTTGAGTGCAACTGCAGATGAAATGATCATGAATGACCACACGCCGGTACAAGTGTTACAGTGCAACTTCTTTTATTTCACAAATTCTTAATAATATTTCTTTTAAGCATTTCTGAACGGCAAGAAAGTTATAAAGAGGAAACAAGTCGTTTTTTTTTGGTTTGTTTTGTTTTTTCTAAGACACGCCGACCAATGGGAATGAAATTTGAAAAAAGGAAAACTGAGTGGGACACTTCGATCTGAACAGAAGTTGACTCCCTATGTGTCCCTCTACCTGCCTTCCTCTAGGGTGGTGAGTTGTCATACACAATTCTTACGCCTCCTGTTAAATTATCTTGATCAAGATACTCCCACGGGAACTGTCCAGAACCTGGCATTGCAAAATAAATTTCGGTGTAATACTGAAACTGGAAAGTCACTCCCTTCTTTTGCCAATCGGCCCAAAGTTTATCGATAAAACCGTGAAGAAGCCAAAATTCTGGAGAAAAGGACGCCGTGGAGTGGTGAAGCATGGTGCCTCCTACACAATCATGAAATTTCGTGTGGAATTGCTCACGAACTGTCTGTTCAAAGAGTGTAAAATTCTCAAGCTGGATAAGATCACGCACTTTTTGCAGGTTCGGTAAAGAGCAAGAAAAGTTAAATTCTCTTTTTATGCAGCCTCCACCGGCAGACTAAGGCAAATGGAATTTTTTCTGCTGGAATGGTCCTTTCCTAACACAGTTATTTGGAAATATGCCATTACCGCCCAGACCGCTAGGGCGTGGGCGGTAATGGCATATTTCCAAACAGCCGCTTGTGTCCAGTGTTCTGACTCTCTGGTCCAGTCCCAGTAAGGAATTGTGATGCGACAGTCAATTTGACGAAGAAAGTTTTCGAACTGCATCAAATACCATCTGTGCCAGGGAAGAAATATTTGAGGCATGTGATGAAGAAATTTGCTCGGTATTCTTGAATGCAGAGTTGTTATATGCTCATAATAACTTTGGTATTGAGTGCTAGAAGAAGCCAGTTTAAAGGCGTTAATAAAGCGCTGTCGTTCTATTGGGCTCATGGCGGTAAATTGTTTTCGTATTCTATAACAAGAAACTAGGTTGCCATCACGACAGTGACACCTCCTGTGACACTGATCAACACTTGATGTACTTTCCTCGCAAGGCATCTTGGTCCCTAAAGTTACGAGAAGGTGACATGACATTTCCTTAACTCAGTTATGCAGTTTATTTGACAGCTAAAATTCCCTGATATGGATGATACGATTAACATGCGCGTATATCGTTACCTTATTTAAAATTTCGCGTATATCTGTCTAGTCACCCACTGACTGACGTTCTCATTGACTGACTGCTGGATAAACTGATACAGACGTATACCAACCAGTGATTGAATGGAAATGGAATATGCTGCGGATTCATTGGCTGACTTACAGACTGATTCATTGACTGATTGATACTCCTAAGAGATGATCTACCAACTGTCTGACAACCTGAATGTCTGACTGACTGTCATTTACCGATTGACTTACCTACTGACTGACTGATCATGTATTGAACTGACCTACCGACGGACTGACCGAAAGACTAACTAAATGACTAACTTACCCACCCACCGACGGACTGACTAACCGACTGACTGATTGGTTGTTTGACCAACTGACCCACCGACAGACTGACTGACCGACTGACTGACTGACCTGCTGACCGAGAATTTGATCAATTGAAATTTAGGAGCATAAAAACAAATTCGATGTCACTGATTTTAATTTTTTTTAAAAAAATTACATTTATAGCCATGTTAACATATTGAAGGGACTCTCACGTAGTGTGTGCATCTGTCACATAGCCTCGCAGTGTTGTGATTTCTAGATGGGGACACGCTTCAGAAAGACTCAA
This sequence comes from Stylophora pistillata, assembly GCF_964205215.1. Taxonomy (NCBI): domain Eukaryota; kingdom Metazoa; phylum Cnidaria; class Anthozoa; order Scleractinia; family Pocilloporidae; genus Stylophora; species Stylophora pistillata. The sequence continues at coordinate 21,484,234 of NC_142519.1, read as the reverse complement.
TGCTGTCATCAGAACATAGCGACGAAATGTTGCTAATAGGTTTCCAAGGCAACGAGGAACAGAAAGGCAATCAATTGTGGCCTGTGAAACGTAAAAAGAACTCAACATCGACACGGGAACATAAGCACCAAGCTAGTTCAAAGAAAACTGAAAATAAGAAAATTGATTTTTTATACTGATGATGGCTGATCTCAGTAACAATCGTTGAATTTTGGAAAATAAAGTCCAAACCGAATTTAATAACAATGGTTCACTCCGAATGAGAGCGACATTAATCGTTGAGTTTCGATCTCGCTCGATAAAGATGAGTAGCTCGGAAGAGACTGACCAGGTGATGTTCTCTTCGGTAAAAGAGTTCTCCAGGAGAGGACTGAGAAGAGGTTTAAAAAGCCGCATTAATGACTTACTTGAAGAGATTTACAATCCTTGTCACGAAGACTCTGGTTTCTACTTTCTACAGCTATAAAGAACCTTTAGGAATGATCTGAACACTCCTGAATAACCATAGTAGTGCAATTTTCTATTTGTTGCGACGATGATAGAACAGTTCTGCCCAATAGTGTGAACAGCAGAAGAAGAACATTTACTACACCAAATATGATTGTTGAGCAACGACGGTGATTGCAGAAAAGGTGTTAATGTCCAGTAGATAACGGGAAGGCCGTTGTCAAAACTGGCTAACGACACGCAATGGCAAAATTGGTTTCTTCTATCTCCTTTGTCCGTAGCATCTATCCGTGTGATTTCCCCCCCCCCCCCCCCCAGTACAATATGTGCCCTAAATCTCACAATGAAGTCATACGGATAAACCAAATGATCACCAACCATGGAAGCTCTTGATTGGTTAAACACATTCTCCTTGTCAGTACCTTAAGAAATGTACGGAGAACAGTATCGGGAATATGCACTCTGACGTTAAAATGAAAATGGTTAAGAAGGTTATGTAATTTTAATTTCCGATTAATGAGCTAAAAAAAAAAACCAAAAATAAAAAACTGCAGACAATTACCAACCTCAGCAAATCCGGCAATGAGGCAGCTGCAAATGTTAATCATTCTCCCCAAAGTTGATTTGTGGGACCTTTTTAATTTTGTTTTAACAAGCTCTTTGATATGAGAACCTCTAGCTCTACAGGTACAGGCAATGTACTAACTTGGCGCCTCGAACAGCGTATGTCACCTAAAAATAACATGCATGCGACTACCAGAATTTGTATTTTGGCTATGTACAAAAGAATATATTCAATTAAAACTAAATCAAAAGTTGAATGACTGCTGGAGACTCGGAAACGTTATTGTTAAGACTGAACTAGAAATCAATGGGATGGCAAACTTTCACTTAACATAAGCTTGCGTAAATTGAACTCTTTATTTCTCCTAATTGGCTTTTAGGAATCATAATCTAAAATTTATATCCGGACACTTTTACTGCATTATCCATGAAAAGACACATTACAACAACACGCGTCTTGTTTTTCAAAAAAGAGGTAGATATCGTATCCTCTTTCTGTGGACCCTGCTGTCCTTTCATCTTCCAAAATCATCATGATAACTGAGGACAAATGATATTTTTAAGCTACATAATGCGAACCAGGGCGACAAGCAAGCTATCCAGTTAGCAGACTGCGAAGGCTGTGTTAGCCCTAATAGCTCTATTATCATACTATGGTTTATACGATGGCGGTTGAATTCCCAAATTGGATCACACACACTAGTGAGTGGTGATGTGGCTGTTCGTCTTTCACCTTTACTATCTAAGAAACATATATGATCATTTTCAGTCAACAGAAGTTTGATCATGATGTCTATTTTCATTTTTATTTTATCTGCATATGGTTTAATCAAGAGGCAAACTTTTGCCTGACTCAGCACGCAAACACCACTGAAATAATGGATTTAGAAACGTCTTTGGAAAAAAAGCTTTGATTCGATCTTCCATCTTCCAACGTCGGAGGACAATTTGTTTTGGACAGTCCACCCGGCCGAATAGACCGCCTTTTCATTTTGGTTACTAATCAGACTCCAAGGATTGTAGTGTTATTGACTTTCATCAGTAAATGTCGCTGCGAAGAGCTGATGTAAAATTGTACAGGATGAAAGGGTAGAAAAATTATTTACTATCTCGCCGACAATTCATTCTTAAGAAGGTAAAAAATTAGATCCATTTAATTTTGAACGATCACTATGATCTTTCCAAGTTGATTTAAGAGTATCAGTGTAAAAGACAAAAACACGTAAAAAAGTTTACGTGTTTTTGTAAAAGACGTTTTGTTTATAGCATAAAGCAGAAAACTGTCAACTTAAAGTATTTAATCTGTCAAAGATTATCTTGCGCCAAGAATGTGGATGAAAGGACTTATCCCTCCTTTGCAGTTAACGGATAAAATAAATTTATAACTATAAATGATAACTTGGGTTTATGAAATATACGAAATGTAAACGTACTAGACAAAAAATGAAAGAACTTTGGCGAGGACTCTTTCTCATTGTTTGTGGAAACATTTAGAATTTACACGTAAACAACAAGTGTTTTGTATAAGTATCAGTCCATGAGCTGATAACAAGCAAAAAAACATTTTTCTCTCAGTTTTCTTCATGGTGAGTTTGGAACTTATCACATCAGTCAGACACAAGCACAAAGCTGTGTCACTTTTAAACAAAGTTTTGCAGCCTTGAATCAAGTGTGGAATCTCCTGGATTTTTATAGTGGATTTTAACTCCACCCGGTAAGTTATGATTATCTAACAGCTCCCATGGATACCCTCCACTCAAAGGCATCTCAAAGGTGATATTTATGAAATACGCGAATGTGTGACCAGTTCCGTTAATCTGCCAATCCGCCCAGACTTTATCTATGAAGCTGTGATGAATCCAAAACTCCGGAGAGAACGAAGCCGAGTGCTGTTTTAACATATGACCGCCAACACAGTCGTGAAAAGTAGGGTGAAGTTTTTCCCGAACAAACTTTTCAAACGCAACAAAATTTTCATCCTTTGTTATTTTTTGAATCACGTCTTTGCTTGGAAAGAAGCATGACATGTTAAAACGTCTTTGTAAACAATTTTTTCCTGTATCTTCAGGTACAAAGAAAGCGTCTTTCTTAAAAGGCCCGTCTCTAACGCAATTATCAGACAAAGTTCCGTCACCCCCCAAACCGTGAGGACCCGGATTCCAAACATCGTGTGTCTCCGTTCCTCGGGCCCAGTGTTTCTCGTCCTTACTCCAGTCCCAATAGGGAATTGTAACTCTGCAATCAACCTTTCGAAGGATGTTTTCAAACTCCAGCAAATACCACCTGTGTCATGGTAGAAAGATCTGAGGCATGTGATGGAGGAGTTTGGTAGGCATCCGGGCATGCACTTTGCTGATTCTTCTGTAATCATCTTCATAAATAGGGTTTGTTGCAGCAGTTTTGATAGCACCAACAAATCTTTTTCGCTCCTGTAGGGTCATCGCTGTGAATTCCTTTCTAATCCGATGACAGAATAAAAGTTCGCCATCGTAACACATACATTGCCGTTCACATTCATCGAACCATGGGTTCTTGCCATGACAGATTATTGGATTACCTGTAAATTCATTCAAAGACAGGTGATTTAGAGGGTCAGTGAAAGAGAATGTTTTAGTCTAGATCAACGTACCTCTAAACGACATTTTTCTCTAAATTATTGATTCAGTTTAGCACTGAGCAAAATGTGTTTTGAAAAATAGGAGACAGAAACGTTTGTATCTCTTGTTAATTTTCTTCTAAACTTCTGTTTGACTTAAAGTGTACTTTGACTTCCACTTTTTCCGCATCTTCTTGGCTGTCACCCGATGATTCTGTAAAAGGTTGATTAAGGAATTGAATTTCATTTATGGTGGCTCACAAAAAAAATTAGGTTAATAAGTAATACTCGACTCCTATCGACCAAGTCCATCCCCAGTCGGAGAAGCTAAGCTTTCTAAAAGCGTGGGGTCACTGTCAAACAGAAGGCACACACCAGATTGTTAAATCGTGTATATTGAACCCTAATACGTGTTACCTAATGTGACTAAAAAGGCCCCCTCATGACACCCCAGGACCCTCCAGGATCCCCCTAGCTACGCCCTTGATCTCAACACCCTGTCAGGTTTCCGTGACAGTCACGCAAGACCCATTCATATCCCGAAAGGTATGGGTAGAGAGTGGCACTATGCGAGTGACATCATGACTTGCCTAAGAACACAACACAATGACCCCCTGGTGTTAAGTGCACTAACCAATCATGCCCGGTGTTTTCAGGCGTCCTCCCCTCACTCAGGTCTCAACAACTCAACTAAAACGATGAGCAATACTTAACCTGTCATGTATCGTTTTAACCCAGCGTAGTTCAGGCTTGGACACAAGTTGCTCTGTTTTATCAAAGTCGCTGTCATAATCAAGAGTGAACGGTACGAAGTAAGAGGTCTCCAGAACAGCGGGGAACAGACAGGCAGTCAACAGCTTTCTACATCGAAACAAGTTTAAACGTACGCTTTAACATTTGAAACTTTCCTCCGCAACCTTCCTCATAATCTTGTCTTATAAACTAGATCCTCGAACTTTTATTGTGAGTAAAAGAGGTGCGTCAGATCTAGGATATTTTACTGAGAAATTATCAATGCTAACTCGATTAACTGATTTAATGATAAATTCATGTAAATCTAAAGGTTTTCATGGCAATGAATTGTCTGAATACTGCGTTTGGACATAAATAGGATTAAATAGATAAAATACATTACAATAGGGAAAATTTGTCCCGCAAAAAATTGTTATTCATTCATTAAATACCTGCACTTCCACACAATTTTGAAACAGCTGATCTGAGTTCCTTTCCTCCAGGGCCTGGAAAATTTCATGAAAATTTGAAGCACAGTTTTTGATCGTCATTTTCTGACATGACTCAATATTTTCGACAGATCTCACACAGAGCATTAAGATCGCAATGACAAAGACAAGCTGGTCACGCTGTGGAACCATGTCGGTGATCTTCTTTTCAAGTGTATCTAAAATCATCACGAAACACGAGAATTGTATATATATATATATATTTAAAAACAACTCATTTCCTTCCCCTTGCCATGGAAATTTAAAGGACACTGACGAGATTTGTATACACAATCACGACAAAAAACTAATCTAAATCAACAGGGTGACATGGTTTCTTCCTTGTTACATATTGACATTTCAAGCACCTTAATTTTATATTGTTTCCAATCGTTTATTAGAAAAAGCCTCCGGAGGCTGTTCAACAATATGCTTACAAGTTATTTCCTCCTTATGAAATAGCTATCCTCGAGTGTTTAGAAATCGTTAGGTATATTGATCTAATTCTTTTAACAGACATTGTGATTTTGTCAACTATACAATAACGAGGAAACATCATCAAATTTTCGTTTTCCTTGTAAGCATTCAATTAATATGAAAATAATAGAGAGATTTTGACAATTTAGCACGTGGAAAATGGAATCGTACGATGTTACCTTTGCAGGATAGGGTGTACGTGATTGTGTGAAAATGTCGAGCCAAGGGAGACAGCTTAGTACCTTATCGGCCGAGCTCTCGGAGCGATCAAATTTCCAAATCGTCATATTGTCCCGTTTAGATAAATGTAGGACTAAAACACATTTCCTGAGACACTGAAAAAACCCGACACAGAGACACTGGGATGTAGACTTTGCATAATCTCATGAAAGTCCAGGCTGCCAAAATCGTACGACAAGTCTAAGGCATTCGTGTCATGTATGTATTAGAGGTGCATCCATACCCAGCCATTAATTTCATACTATGACTGAGCTCTGCTGAAGTCAATCTCGATCTTTATGATAAAGAGAAATTTTACACGAAAGTTTCCTAATCAAGAGTCGTTTGGTTTACTTCAAAGAGTTTTCCAAATGAATCAGAAAGAAAAGGGTAAGTCATTCTACCCCACCCCCGTTTGGCAAAAAGCCAGCCATAAACCCTCTCTCTTTTTATACTGTTTTTTCTTTTTTTAATGACACAAATTACTAGTTGACCTACAGTTGATATAACAAGATACTCAAAATTCGTACAAGGCAAAGCCAGGAGCCCATCACTGATGGGCTCCTGGCAAAGCCGATAATACAAGGAAGATTTTACTAAAAATTGTGTCTTCTTACTTAACAAATACAAATTTATCGAAAAGTCAGTTGAAGCATGTAGCTATAACCACTAAAATTGCAAAAAAAAAAACCCATTCTATGAAGGAAGACTTCTACTGCTAAACAAGATGCGCGATTAATAGTTGAAAATATTCTGTAAGCTTCGTTTACAAATATACAAAGCAGAAAGTTTGCAGAAAATTTGAAACTAGTAGTAGTGCTATTTTGAAAATGTGATTTTCACTGAGTGTATCAATTTTGGATCTTATGTCATTTCTTCAGTTATGATGGTCAATATTATCCATGCTATCCCTTGGGGAACTTGGGAGCACAAGAGGTATTATTCAGTGATGATGATGATGATAGGAGCAGCCGTATGAAAAAGGACGAGCAAAGATGGCCTGTTGCGGAAAATTGAAGAATCTAAATAGTCGGAGTGTGTTTCAAATTTTGCTAAGTTTAAGCTTTTTTCAAATACATTTTGACGAAACTAACGATTAGAGAAAATTTTCATCTAATTCAGGGAAACTTGTTAAAACAATAAATCTTTCCTTAAAAACTAAGTTTCAAACTTAAGGAGGGTCTATACCCTCTTTTGATCATTTAGCAAGGAAGATCAGTCGCAGCATTCATAGCATTCAATAAACTCGGAGCGATATCCTTTACAATTTGCTTCACCACTGCCCAAAGGTCAGAAGCCACGTAAAAATACTTTTCCGTCGGACTAGAAGCCACCTCCATTATCTCCGTTATTCCATTAAAGTAGCGACCAACGCCGACAACGTAAATTTCTACACCACTTTCCTTTAGTTCTTTGGCCTTTGCTTTGGTGTCGTTCGGGGAATTGGATCTCCCATCTGTGACGAGGAAAACTATCTTCTTGTCTGCATCAAGACGTCCACCTAAAAGACATGGAAAAAAACCCAAATGAATTTAAGGATGAACGAAGGAAATTAAATCCCTCTTGTGAGTTCCATTTAAAACTTCTTGATTGAGAATAAATTATGCGTAGTTTGGACGAAGGCTGACGATTTCGTTATACAGCGTTACCATTTATGGGATACTTATTTGTAACCCAGGTTAACTTCACTTGATTATTCCTAATACTGAGTTTCTCATCAAAAATTCCAGAGCCGAGTGAGGTAGAAGTTTTCATTAAATTTCACAGTCATTTATGCAACTTATTAACAGGGTGTAATATCCCAAAGGCCTAGTACTATGTAGTATTTTTTTCCCTTTTTCAGTCTCATTCTCTTGGAAAATTTACCTGCCGTGCGATCTTCAAATAGTTGCATGGCTTTCACCAACGCAGCATGAGTGTCGGTTCCCCCTCCTGGGTAAGTGATTCTATTCATCTCACTGGCTGCGAAATATTCCGGTAAAAAATTGAAGTTCACGGTGGCTGAGTCCGAGAATGTGACCGCTGAATACTTGAGGTCAACGTAGATGTTTTTCATAGCTAATAGGTAACGAAGCGCCTTCTTTGCCTTCTCGAATCCACAAGATCCAACTGATCCTGAACCATCCATGAGAACAACAACATCGTGAGCCTCTCTTGAAGAAGGTCTTTGGAACAAACTCCGAAATCCAGCACCAATTGGAGGCTGCTGAGATCTAGCTTTTACGAAATTTTCTTCGAGTTTCTTTGCACTTGCTTTGTTACTGAAAACAACAAGGGCTGAAAAAGAACCAATAAAATAAATCTCCTGATATCATCTATGACTAATGGACTAATAGAGGACAGCTCCCCTTACAAAGAGCCTATTCATTAGCAAGTGCGCGACAGTGGAAAAGATTGAGTTTCTTACGTCTTTAATGCAGGTACGGACATATTCCTAGTTCCAGACATTGATCAACTTTTAAAAAGAATTTAAAATAAACTATGTCTATAACTTACTGAGATTTCAACAGTAATTTAACACAACTAACCCCGAACTGGTTCTGTGAAGAATACCAGCAGGCACACTGCAGAGGCGACATAGAGGGAAAATCTTGACATCGCGAAGTCCTTCGTTTTTGTCTTGATAAGATCTGACTTGCAGCTTTGAGATTCACTAACCGCTTACACGTCTTTTTATGGAGAAATGAACTTCCTTGTTACTCTTTACCTTTGATAAAGGTCAGCTATTTGTCTCCAATTTTGGACCGTTTCAGCTGGCAAGGATGACAGGTTCTCTGTTTCATCGCACGTATTGTTGTTATTGTATTTTTTTCCTTGTTTTCCAAGAAATCTGGGTAGAGAAACTAGATTTCTCTTACAATATTTCATCATTGCAGGCTCAAAAAATTTAAGATCATGGCCACAAGGATCAGGCTTAAAAAGTGCATTCGCCTGCGGTCAGAATTTCTTGAGCATTGTTATTTTTCCTTTTTTTTTTTTTTTTTCTCTTATGACCTTTTAGCCACCAGGACGTTAGTAGCATCACGAGTATTGACAAAGTGTACTGAAACCTTATTATCCCACGAGTGTGTCTTTTATTGAGATCAAAATACTGTTCGAGCTAACATTTGATGTCTAAAGTTAACCTTCCTGAAGGTACCTGTAGCCACAGCTGCACTTTTAAGCGCAATAACATTGTGCCAGTACATTGCTAGAAACCTGTCAAGAAAGATTGTCTTTGTTTATTGTTTTGTTTCCTCACGTATTCGTGATGCGGATTGAAAACAGGTGCTCGGCCCGATTTTAGTTTTTCACTCCCCCTAATATACATAGGTTAACTGATGAGTTTTTTTTTTTTTTACCACAACTTTTTAATGATAGTGTAGCTTTCTGCAAAAATATCCACTGCTCCCAAGGCGGATCATCAAACCTCATGTCTTTGGCGCCTGCTTTTCAGACTTCCCCCAGCCGACACCTCCCCCCCATTGAAATTTTGTTCTTCCTGATACACCGTTGTAGTTCTGTTTCCTTTTCAGCGTTTTGTACATCAAAAATTTCAGCATGGCTTTACTTTTGAGAAATAAAACCAGATTTATTGCAATACTCTGATAACATTTTAAAACGAACTAACGTAGACTGGCGAGGGAAAGAAGAAATGCATTGATTCCGTGACAGATGCCACTTGGTTCCACTTGAGTCGGCCTCCAACATTTACTTCCGTGTCACTGATTAATTTATTCTGCGTTCGAAACGACAAGCTAGCACAACCAAGGCTTTAGAAATGAGTACGGAGTAATATTCTATACCTCACGGCAAAGTGACTCTGCTTTGGGGTTTGGTGCCAATCCATATAGGGTTAAAGAAATTAATAACAATATTATATAATTTATCAAGACTAACTGACTTGTAACATGCACCTCAATTAATTGAAACCAGGGTGACCTTGTAAGATTAACAGCTGACCCTGTAAATAAAAAGGACCACTTACATGACTGTTGTATATTTTGGACAACTGTAATTATTTGTCTAAACCATGTCGAATGTTGCTAATTGAGAGTTTCTTCTTCACTTCTTGGTCCCGGTAATTTGTGTCATTAATGATAAGCATTTTTTCACTCTTAAAGCCATTTTGTTCACTAAATGAAAGGAAATAAGACACCACTAGAAATCCCGGCTAACTCGCATTCCTAGTCACAAAATGATCACCTACATTCAATCTGATATACGTTCGCTCTCGCTGTTCTTATCTTTTTGAGTGGTATCGTGAAACTTAATCATTTGGCGTGTTGTATGCTAACTTCTGTGGCTATGTTATTTATTTCCTTGTTTTATCGTCATTCGTTTTCAAAATATGCGAAACTTTAATAGACAGAAATAGCTCTGTGTTTCATGCCTAACTTTACTACCAGTCATTACAATTTTTCGTTTGATCGACCTTTTTACTATGTATAGAACTTGTAATGACCTCTCCATTACGCGTTATGTGGTGTAATTTAAATTGTAGCAAAGGTATACGATACGTTTCCTTTTCAGCGCATTGTTGACAATAGGCTTGACCGAAATAATCCTAGATACTAACACCTTGATCATGTTTCCTTGTTTCTGCGAAAGCGTTTTAGTACAAAGCGCTGACACGCATTTTGAGAAGAAGTTTGAAGACTCCACTTTTGTAGAAGCGACGAAGCTCAATCAATGAATCAGAACATCGGATGACGCACTTCAGAAGGCAATTGGGACTCAAGGTAATGCATATTAAATATGATAACATTCTTGGTAATATTTTCTCTCGGAGTTGACTCAGGTGAGTCTGAGGAAATGTGAAAGTTGTAGGGGATATTACATAATTGAGCTTGGACTACTTAAGGCCAAGTAAAATTCCTAGTCATTAGGTTGTTTTTAAATTCCTTCGTCTATCCATAAATCTCGCCGACGCACTCCTCTGCACTGCCTTCTTATCTGTTGTGCCTAATTTTGGCTTTTTCTCCTTTTTGAGTGTCTGACAAAAAGTCTCCTACAGACCTTGACGTAATAGCATAAATGACAACAATAATCCAAGCCATCTAATTTAGTACCTTCGTTTATTACATTTATTTACGAAATGTTAACTCCTTTTGAAGTTAACTAAATTTTTTCTAAGGTATAAAAGCAAGAGAGTCCTTATTTCATTCAAAATACTAAAAGACAAAATGAACTCAGTAAATTCTCTATTTTCAAAGGTGCTGAGAAGAATTTCTATAGTGCTTTACCTTGAATCCATTACAATATGACATTCAAACTCAGGTGAAATAATGAGCTAATTAATTAATGACTAAAATAAGTTAAATTGCAGTGCTGTTCCTTTCAAAATACAATCTAAAAATAGAAGGCAAGTTTGAAATAAATCCTTATGTAGCCATTTTAACATAGTGGCTTATGATTCAACTGGGTTGCATATTTCTTGGGAGCAACTAACTTAAAAGCCAATTTTGTAACATCTAAGAAGCCCGACATGTCAGTGACACGGAATACGTGGTCTTTACGAACTGGCGAGGCTACTTCCACGATTTCACTGATTCCACTATTGTAATTCCCGACAGCAACGACAAAAATATCCACACCACTGGCTCTCAGCAAGTTAGCATTTGGTATGGTCTTCGAGGAATCAACGTTTGAATGGCCATCGGTGATAAGAAAGGCAATCTTGACAACACCCGGACGTTTTCCTTTGAAAAAGATTAATGAATACAGTAAGTGGGTTTTGCAGTGAGCGTATCTCACGATTATATTTGTTCGCTAAAAATCCTAGTCATCTAAGCTCAAAGGGTGAGCGACTTTGAATTCCTCCTTTCAGTACCACCCTCGAATCAAATGTAAAGGTCGCGAGAATGAAGAGAAATGATCACCAATTTAAGAAGCTCCACTCTCAAACAAGTTATCCCTCTTGAACAAAAACTCATCTTTCAAACCGGCAGTCTAAATCCCACAGGGATCAACGAACACTTTTCATTCCACTAATTTATTCGTGTTTTTCTCATTGCCATGTTTCTACCAATAACGTAGCTCCATTTTCTGCCTTTAAAAGCACACACAACCCACAATTCCTCTATTCGCTCCGACGAAGGGCTAACGCTCGAAACGTCAGCTTTTGTAATCGTTACGGTGGATAATTTACCATTTCAACTTTGTTGATAAATCCAAATTATCCCTCTTGGTACCCGGCATTGGAAGGGTAAAGAAATTGGTGCGAAGGATATGAATCCATCATTAAAATTGATTTGGAGACAAGATTCAAGTTTGTTTACTGTTATGGTCTGGATCTTTTAAACGTTGTCTCTTTCATTTCGTTTGTATTTGTAAGTGTCCTAAGAGAAACTGTCTAGAACTAAACTGTGTGACTTGTGACGAAAACAAAACATGTTTAGAAGCTGATACCTTGCTATTTACTTGAACATAAGACCGGGAACGACACTAGTTGAAACACAGCAGTAAAGTATGAGACAAGTTCTCATTCCTGTGTGTTTTTTTTTTTTTTTTTTGCTTTTTTTTTACTGTTTTGGTCTATACATCATCAACGTTGTCACTTTCTTTTCAGTTGTAATTGTAAGTGTCCTAAGAGAAACTCTCTTGACCTACACACTGTGTGACTTGTGACGAAAACAAAACACGACGCATGAACGAGCGGAATTTCAAATACAGTTTTGAGGAGTAACAAACCCTAACACCTGTGCACCCGTTTTATTTTTGAGTTTAAAACTAACACCAAAACTAAACAATGTTAATATTCCCTATTTAAAATTAAAACTTCCGATCGAAAGTAAATTTGTACATACCTGAAGAGGGATCTTCAAAAACTCTTTTTGCTTCTGCCAACGCAGCCTGAGTATTAGTTGATCCTGGAATATAGGGAAGCTTCTTTATCTTAATTCCTGCGTCCGGATTAGCAACGAAATTGAAATCTGTCGTGGCAGTACTTGCAAATGTAACTGCCGCATATCTGTTGTCATATCCTACTTCTGACGCAATGTCAAGCATGTTCTTCAAGGCTTGCTTTGCTTTTTTGTAGTTGCAGTCCCCAATCGAGCCTGAACGATCCAGAATCACCACGATATCTTCCTGTGTGACCTGCCTCTTGCTCCGTCCAATCTGAGACAAGTACGAGAGGGGTATGCGAAAGAAATTGGTCACCAGTTTCGTCGCGGTCTCATTTTTAGTCGGTACATGTTGAAAAGCTGAAAAAGAATATAGGAGTACTCTTATAACTAAAAGTTACTTATACCATTGCCAGAAATTTGGGACAATATGGCGGAGGCGGTTCTTATTTTACAAGCAAAATGGCGCCGAAACAGTATAAGAAAATGTATAGGAAAATATTGTTTTTTTCAAAATAGCTGTCTAAGAATGGGAAATTCTTTCGCTGCGTACTTGGAAATGCAGCCGCATCAGTTAAAGCGCCCATCGCTACGAAAAAGAAATACTCAAATTCAAGCCTACCTTTTCCCAAGGTATACGAGTAAACTCATAATTCTGACTCCATTTTCCATTCAAACTCTTAAAATGTGCTTCGACTAGGTGTTACAATTCTATTGTCGTGGGAACAACCTTGTGAAGATTCGCAACTGCGTAGTTTGATATGCATTCTACAGAAGTTTGCTCAACTAAATCGCTCGTAAACGGTCGAATATGTTGGCCCACAAATTTTCTTTGAGCTAGGAAACTCTTCGTAATTTCACAGAGCTCAAAAACCCAATAAGCCATTTTTAAATAGCCCAATTTTAGGTAGGAAGAACAAGAAAGATACAAGTCCCTGTAACCGCACAATCTGGCCGCCATTTTCCTTGTTTTGACGTCTCCTTTGGCTTTCTGGGATAGTACAGTACTAGGCCTTTCACTGACGGGGTTTTACGAAAATAGAAAGTTACGTGTTCACTTCACTTCCACCGCCGCCATATTGAATTCTCTGTAATACGATATACCGCTGACATTTCGTAAAGGGCTCGAAATGTCCCCGATTTCTGGCGCTCCTCACTGCCACCTAATCTTTACACAGTCGAAACACGTTCACGTGTATTAACTTGAATTGAAATCCTAAGCAACGTCAAGTTTTTACCGCATTTCTACAAAGTATATATTGCGGGAAAGTTATTCTTTCGCCCATCAAACGCATTGAGGTCATAGAGAACTTTTAGTTGTACGCAGATATGGTTATGTACTCGATTAAGATTCTGGGAGCACCTAAACCAGTGTTTTCTAACGTAAAAAAAACCGAATCGGCTGGGGTTATTTCATTATAAAAAATGGGTTTCTTTATTTAGATGCATCTAGTGCATCTAGATGGAGTGGTCTTTCAACGCCAGATAAAACAAGGCGTTTGCCTTCTCTCAGTTGATCCGTTCTTAATGTCAAATCTAGTTCTTGTAATGGTTTTAGCTGAAGAGTTCAACATCTCAAGAGCTTTACTAAAATACTGGCATTTATGAAATGTCAATTTCCCAATTTGAATATAAGTTACGGAGACATGGCGATAAAATCAATTGACCAAAGTACATTTACACTTACACTGATAAAACTGTTGATCACGTTTTGGAGTTGGTCTAAACCAAAATGGGTTCCTGCCAAGACATTGACCAGTTAGAAAGGCAAGGACGACGATCACAGTTAATCGGTAAAACACCGGAGCCATTGTTGGAACAGTTTCTCGCGAAGAGATTAGCCTCAATTGTCTGAAGAGATCTGTGTTCTTTGAAGACTTAGCTGGTTGTGACGACTTGGTTGATTTTATAGTCAGAAAGCAATCCCTGTACGTGTATTCCTTCTCAGCAAAGCGTGTGGCTGAGGGAGAGAATGTAGCAAAAGCTGTGGCGGGAAGGCTGAGGTTTGCGTCACGTGGAAGGCTGTAGCTTTATTTAGTAAGCAGTCGTTGTTAACTTTGCGCTGAAGTTGATTTAGGGCGGAAGTCATATGAAAAGGAATTTGAAAGAACAGCGGATATTACCTGACCAGCAAATTTCTTATCTACAAAACCATTCAAAGATAGTATTTCTAGTTCTCGTACATTCTGTTTCGATAAAAATTTATTTCACGGTTCAAGCACTGCTCTTCCACAAAATGTCCTAATTTTTCACGGCTACACCACTTTTTCCGCAAAGCCCACCATTACCTAAATTTCCATATTGATGCCAAACTATTTTTGTAAAAGCTCAACCTAGACAGGAAAGCTAGACTGTAACCTGTCTCTCTGTCACGTTCGATCTTTAAGGCGCAAACTCGATCCGTTTTTCGAAAAAGAAGATATCCCCTCTTGTTCCTCCCCCCTGCATTTCGTTGGTTAAATCTTTCAAATAGAAGTTCAGTGACCGCGCTCAATGAAGTATATGAATTTAGCTTAAAATGTACACACGCGCAGGTTTCACAACCTACATGAAAGGTGTGGAACTCTTCCATACTTCCTTTGTTAAGTAATGCCCTTGCTGCGTGACTAATTTTTTAGCTTCTTTGACCTTCAGCAACAGGGAACCCCAATTTAGAATATGACAAAGATATATGACAATGTCATTTTAATCTGACGGAGGCGAACAGAACGTTGCCGAAATTTAGCTTATCATACTGTTTTAGTGTTTTTAGGTCAGATCCATCATTTTAAAGTTTTTATCAAGAACACTAACCGCATAAGCAGTATGTAAGATATATGAGTCGTAACGTAATCTGGTTGTTTTTCTGTAATTAGATCAAGATATCGTTTAAACTAAGATTTGATCTCAAGCGAAAAACAACCTAATTAAACGAACTGACACGTAACTAGGGAAATTAACCATCATGGCGCTGGAGGTTGGAACGCTTTGCACTCCAAAGTAACACATAGCAAGTGTTGTCCTTACCGATTGGTAGACTGAGGCTAAGGGAAACGTAAAAGACAAATATTTCTCTGAACGAGGACTTTTAAATGTTTTAAAAAGGTGGATCATTACTTAAGATAAAAATAAAAGCAAATAGATAGTATTTCTTGTACTCGTACATTATGATCAAACAAAAATGTAAATTTCGGTTAAATCCGCGTTCTTCGACGAAATGTATTTTTTCACAACAACACTCTATCCAAGGAGCCCGCCATGACTCACAATTCTATAATTTAGCTTGGTAAACAAGAAAAAAGTGACTTTCAAGATGACTGAGCAATTGCCACATTGGTTTTAGAAAAGTTTCACCTAGCCTGACAGGGAAGTCAGTCAGTATCCTGTCTTTCTGTCACGTGCGATCTTTAGGCACATCCTTGACTCGTTTCTTCGAAAAGAATCTCGCTAAAAAACATTCATACTCATACTTTCCGCTTGGATTTCTTTGGTTAAATTGTTCAATATGAAACTAAACGACCGAAAACAATGAAGTTTCCGAATTTAACTTGAAAAGTGCGGGCGGTTTTCACAGCCTGAATAAAAGTTTGAAACTCTTCCATATGTGTCTTGTCAATGCCTCGTGACCAAAAAGTTTTTTTTTTTAGCTATTTTGACCTTCAGCAACGGGGAGGCTTGTTTGGTACATGAATGAGATATATGAGTTTTGTTGTAATTTGATGGTTTCACTGTAATTTGATCAAAATATCATTTCATCAAGATTTGATTTTTAACGACAAACAGCCGACACGCAACTCGAAAAATTATCTGTCCGTGATGCTGAAGGTTACCGTGACGTCGGATGAACGCTTTAGACTGCACATTAACACATATCCCGTATTACTGGTACCGATTGAGGGAAGACTAAGAGAAGGAAAAGCAAAAGCAAACAAACAAAAGAACATGACGCAGCAAGAGAGATTCGGATTATCTGACAGACAAAACTTTGACGGAACAGAGATAAAAGTCGACTCTAGCTACAACTGCGAACATAGCACTGAAAGACTGCATTTCGATTTCTATCAGATTTAAAGCCGTCTTTGCCTGATATAATCTTATTAAAATCTGATCAGATAACTATGACATTAAATGGCAAAAATTCTCAATCCTAAGAGGAGTTTTTGAGGAGTGCACTACGTCCTCTGACAGGCATATTCGCTACAGTAAGAAAGTTATGTTTTATCCAATTGAGTTGATAATGTGAATCGGCCCCCGTAAAGAGATTCTTCAGCTGACGTTTCGAGCTTTAGCTCTTCATCAGCGTGAACCGCCATCGTTACAATTAAACAGCTTAATTTTGATTTACAGAAGCCGTTATTAAGTTGCAATCTGTGGATATTGTTCATTTTACCTCTCAATGGACTAAATTCTAGATTGCGATTGATTAGGGTGAATACAAAGAATTTTGATACATGTCATTATGACAAATATTATAGATATTGTTATGTTACAGTGTGATATAAAACGTGTTATAATATGACCGAAGAGCGTACTTACTCGAAAAACAAACCGAGACTAACGTTCCGGAGTTAATCGGATTTCGTATTCTATGACACAACAAAGAACTTAGTAACTGTTCATTTCAAACGAGGCCTTGGATTACGCAAACTTCTGCCGTTTCTTACCATTGTCTTTAAGTTACAAGTGATCTTACAGGTACCTTGCGTGTTTTCTGCGAGGTTCCTCAGTATCTTACAATTACCGAAATAGTTAATAGTTTAAGATCATCAATTGTCTGTGACAATGAATGTTTATGGCATCATCTCAGTTAGTTATCATCCGCAGCCACCGCCGCAACCTCCACATCCTCCACAGCTACCGCAACCACCACAGCCGCCACAGCCACCACAACCACCGCATCAACCGCATCCACCACATCCTCCGCAGGCACCTCCTCCAGTTTCATACTTTAGGTACGAGTTAGTCGTTACAGTGTTGGCATAGTAACCGGCTGCCACTATTAACGCAAGGTCTTCATTGTGAATTCTGCCTGGTTTGTCGGCCTGGTGTGCAGCGCAAACTGATGGTTTCGAGTAATCTGCACTTCCGGCGGGAGTGTAAGGCTGGCATAGAAGATGAAGAATGGCAATTGAAAATCCGAGCGCAACTACCTCCGGCACGTGATGGACTTCAGAAGGAAACGAAATCAAGCCCGTGCGCAGGTCGATGCTGAGCTTTAACTTTTTGCCAAGAGCCACCCAGAACTGGTCTCCCCGTTCTTCAACCTCTTTCCACTCTTTTGTTCCGGACAGTGAAAAGAATTTGATGGCTAAATGTCCAGGTTTGCCTCTCACCCCAGGCGTTCCTTTGACACCTGGATTATTTGTCTGCCCTTTTATTCCAGGCACGCCAGGGACACCCTTAACAAACCCTTCCCATTTTCCAATGCAGACTCCCCAGTCTTTACTTCCTCTTATAAGCATTGCTCTCTCTCCACCATTCTCATCCAAAGTACAGCATTTTTGTGGCTTGCTCACTTGTTCCTTGGTGGGAAGTATGTTCCCTCCTAGTAAGTGTCCCGTACTAACAACACAACCAGACTGGTTGATAACCTCCACGGAAGAGAACATCAGCAAAGCTGAGTGCACCACTCGGCAGGTAAACGCCTGTCGACGTTGAGCTTTGAGACATGTTGAGCTTTGAGCCAGGCTGTCGGTCGTTCACCGAGTCATCATGTTTAAGTACTTTTCCCAGTATTTCTGTGGTGTCCTTTTAGTATAGTAGTGGATTTACTTGATGCGCATGCCAAATGAGGTCAAAGTCATAGCAAGGCACAAGAAACGTCCCTGGATTATCTCGCTTGAGCATGAGATGTAATTTATACCTCTCCATTGCTTTAGTCAAAAACTTCTTATCTTCATAGTGAGGTAAGGACACCTGATAATAAAAGACTCTCTGTCGAGCGCAAGCAGCTGCGATGTCATACTCAATTCTTGACTTGAAATCTTGCGCATTGTCAGCAGCGGCCGTCACGTCAACTTCAAAAGGTTCGCCAGGATAGAACTTTTCCCAGTTGAAACGTTCAAAACGTTTCAACTGAGTGATTAACAGTACAGTTGAACCAAACTTACCTTCTTATTGCGTTTTGAACGAGTGGACTAGAGTATAAACTTGGATGGTCATCAACGAGCTGTAAGAACTGACGGTGCGCAACAGCTGCCTCCACTAAATCGATGCTGAGGTTTATCTTACCGCGTGACATGCCGATTTACATTTGCATTGAGTCATATCTCTCAATAGTAATGAAAAATATTCAAAGTTTTAATTCATTAATTGCTGCAATTAAAATATTGTACATTGTAAAATAAAGTAATTTATCCGTTTTATCATGCTTTCCGTTAACTGTGTCCTCATGCTCTCTTGATTCCTCGAATGTTTCGCTGACAATTTTCGTATTGGAGTCTTTATCCCCCATCGTGTGTCAGATGCGAGCTTCGAGTAGTCCTATCGGATTGCTCTAGGTTTACTGTTTTTATTTCCAAAGTGTGGAGTTTTAAAATCGTACCTTTTCTTAAGTTCTTATGCTTCTTTAAGATCTTATGTTCCCACCTAAAGGCAGAGACAAATGTTAATTATTGCCATTCTTTATTTATTACATTGTAAATGTATTATTCTGGCATGTCTGATCGCCTAAATGAATGTTTTGCATCTCAATTCTCTCAAAGCACCTGTTCAACGAATTTCGAGGATACAATATAAATGACGGTTAAATAAAAAGGCCATTCTTTTTAGGAAAATCTTTTATATAGTAAGAAAAGCAATCTTTCCTATCTACCATTATAGCTCGGGATCTCCAGGACTTAATATTGGACTAAACTGCGAATGATTTCAAAAATTGTGGTATTTGCATACGTAAAATTAATCCAGTTGAATACGCGTTACAAACGCACACCTCTTACTGATTATGAACGGTTGTTTGGTACGAGTGCGTCAAACTTTATCAATTGAATAGCCATTTCAATAATTGCAGGTAATATCGATAATATTTGGATAATCGTCACAAAGGTAAGAAAGTTCGCGATACTGGACTGATTAGATATTCAGACAAGTCTAGTGAAAAATTATTGGGAGACTCGGACTCAAGGTATGAGTAAATGCTTCTGGCCTTGCGAGATTTCTGCACAAAGGTGACAGATCTATCCTACTCATTCCCATCAGATAAATTTTACAAATTTCACAACAAGTAAGTAATAGAAACCGGGAATACATGAAGTTTATAATCTTGGTGTGCTCATTGCAAGTTTGTTCAGGTGTCCTAGAAAGGTCTCTTCACGTCCTAAATGGGAGTGATTTTATATCAGTTTCTTGCAAAGCCTAACATTGAATGCCACATTTTCCATCAGTCCAAATCAGCTTGTATGGTATGTTTTTTTTTTGTTCTAGACCTGCCTTTTTCATCATTGAAAGTAGCATGTTGTGAAAACAAAGTTATAAGATGACTTCGGTTGCCATACTTTCACCTGTGAAAAAAGCAAAAATTGAAACTTTCACCTGATATGCGATGTGCTTGGCTTACATCCAGCCTTTGCTATAAAATTTTGTGTTGTCTTTAGATATTGCAAACTTACGAGATGACAGCATCCTACATCTTACATTCAATTCAACTCTACTTAGATGTTTGATTCCTTGATTTTGCTATGGTATTTGTGGTCTGGTGTAATGAATTTTAGAGGAATTTCAAATATACTATGTGTTGAGGAGAAACCTTTTGCTAACAGCTTGCCTAGTGCATGTGTTGGAAACTGTTGAGAACTTGTGTAATGGGAAGTTGTTGGTAACAATTGGCTTGGTAATGGTTCTGTGATAACTTTTGACTGAACTTGTTAACAGGTGGTGGCATGATATGTTCACATAAATACTTGTTTTATTGTCAATGTTTCTCATCATTAAATCTAAGTAGAATTATTTAATTTTAGAGTGGTGGGCAGCTTCCTTAAGCAGATCAACTGTTAACTTACACATAAGCCACAGTGAACTAGCTCTACCTCTTGAGACAAGGTTCCAACACTTGTTCTTAATTCACGTTCTGACTTGAAGTGGCTGATGGTCTTTTATCTTGTGTAAGACAGTTTTGAAGTTGTCCAGAAAAGTTACCTCTGGAAATAAGGTTCTAACACTCATTCTTATTTCACTTTCTGACTTGAAGTGGCGGACGGCTACTCTTTTATCTTGTTTAAAACAGTTTTGAGGTCACCCAGAAAATTTAAAAATTGCCTTAAAGTTTAGGTGCTGTTTTTTTTTCCTTTTTTTTTTAATGGTGAGTCTAGTTCATGTGTGAATGGTGTAACTTTTTTACTTTTTATCTCATCATTTGTGGTGTTTTATTTTACTTTTAGTAATGCCTTGTTTTATAATTATTTAGGGACACGCATAACATATGAGCGCAAGTTTCTACTGGAATTGCGCAATTCTCCAGTGTCACGCACACCTCCACAGAATTTGCCAATGATATCAGGTGTAACTTGTTATGCAAAGTTGAAGCCAGGGGTTCACAAAGACAATGGCATCCATGGCTCTGAAACAGAGTGTGATAAGAATGACAATGGTAAGGAAACACATCCTTAATTGTTTTTACTAGATAGTTGGGTTTAGCTTTTAATTTTTTCATCCCATAGTTAACAATTCAAACTGTTTTCTGTAAATGTACACATGCAAGCCTAATTACTAAGTTCAATATGCAATGAACCAGTGGAATGTCTAGTGCCATGTGTGTCTACTGCAGAAACACTCATAACTGCTGTAATTTCTGCGTTGTTAATCGTAGGTGCTGTAGATAACCTATTGAGGCCCATGTTTACCATATTTAGTCCTTACACTTTCTTCACTTTGAAAATTAATATTTCAAAAAGAAAAGAGAAAAACAAAAAGGAAAGGGCAGTTTCTCTTAGCTTTCCCAGAAATTCATAAACCCTTTGCATCCTAACATTAGTATGCATATTCTCCTCACCGTTTATTTACA
Organism: Stylophora pistillata; assembly: GCF_964205215.1. NCBI lineage: Eukaryota > Metazoa > Cnidaria > Anthozoa > Scleractinia > Pocilloporidae > Stylophora > Stylophora pistillata. Next base: position 21,462,907 of record NC_142519.1, on the reverse strand, counting down.
CATTTTCTAAGCTGTTGAGAGCTTCTTTAGTTGGTGATCACTTCCCTTATTCTTGTGAACTTAATGTGTGATTCAGGGGTTGTATTGTCGGCAGAAATTAGATCTTAGTCACTCCCAGGGATTGAAGGGTAAAATCAAACAAACAGCAAAAGAGTTATAAGAACCATTTTTCTTTTTTACTTCTTTTTTCAGGAGAGGTACCCACCCAGTTTGAGATGGACATCTAATGGTTAGCTGCGATAATTATCTTAGGAGCCATTGCCTGATAGATTATACAGTTGCACATTGTCAAAGATCAAGTGTTGTCATTGAGTGGGTGTAAATATTGTGATGTGGAGTGTGGAGCAAATGAATGGTGTTGATAATAAAATCAGTTCTAGTGAGCACTTCGAATTGGTTATTTCTTGTCAACCATGAAAAACAAAAACAAACAAAAAAAACACAAAATGTTAAAAAAGAAGAATGACTTTTGTCATTTGATATTGTACATAAAAATTTGCTTTCTCTTGACTCTGTCAGAGCAAATGTCCAAATAAAGTGCTTGGACCCAAAACTAATTTAATTTTGTGAATTTTTTGCTGTATTTTTACATCCTGGAGTATTTTCAGTTCAATCCCTCCACCTACATGTTAGTCGTAGGGGCCGTGTAGCCCATATTTGTAACTGCTGGGACTGATCTCTAGGTTTCTGTTACATGGAGCCACCAAGCCACCACTTGACAGTCTTGCTCAGAAGTACAGCATCGAATAAATGACTCCAGCGAGGATTTGAACATAAGCTTCTCGTTTAGGAGTGGGAAGGAGAAATCATTGTTTTTAAGGGAGCACTCCTGAAAGTGAATTCTCAATTTTTATTCTTTGGGTTTTGCTGTTGTTAATAGAATTTGATATTTCGTCTGCAAAATATTTGAGGATTGGGGCTAATTTATTGTTTTGCGTAATCTCCTTACACATTTATTCAACCAAAAACTCATCTCCCCTTTCCAAAATGAGCTGATACATATGTAATACATATATATCAGCACCCAAATAAAAATTCCGTATTCAGTAAAGATCATATGTTTTCAACAGATTTTTAATGATCCTGTGGACTAATGCTTGTATTCAAACCCTTTGAGGTGGGATTGTGGTGGTCTTCATTTTTTTGGCCAAAGGAAGATTAGAAATGACTTAATTAATTTGTCAGGTTAATGTGGTCTTCTTGGGTTGTCAGTATCTCGGATGTACTTTCATACAATAAATATTGGCTATATTCACCTTTTTGTCGTCAATTAGACCCCGACCTAGATATTAGTGAAAAGGGAACTGGAACAGTCACAGACATCCCAGGCTTAGCACCTGTAAACCACACAACTAGTAAAATCAATATGTTTGTTCGATTTTCCTATTTTTTCTGTTCCTCCATCCTCCAGTGAGCTGCTTCTAAGGATAAAATGCGCTTGTGGTCGTTTCATAAATGTTCATGTAGAAAGGGGTTTATTATGTTTCGACTTCACGTTTCTCTTCTCTGTATTTTTTTTTTTTTTTTTTTTTGAGTACAACTGCTGATGAAATGATCATGAATGACCACACGCCGGTACAAGTGTTACAGTGCAACTTCTTTTATTTCACAAATTCTTAATAATATTTCTTTTAAGCATTTCTGAACGGCAAGAAAGTTATAAAGAGGAAACAAGTCGTTTTTTTTGTTTTGTTTTGTTTTTTCTAAGACACGCCGACCAATGGGAATGAAATTTGAAAAAAGGAAAACTGAGTGGGACACTTCGATCTGAACAGAAGTTGACTCCCTATGTGTCCCTCTACCTGCCTTCCTCTAGGGTGGTGAGTTGTCATACACAATTCTTAGGCTTCCTGGTAAATTATCTTGATCAAGATACTCCCACGGGAACTTTCCAGAACCTGGCATTGCAAAATAAATTTCGGTGTAATACTGAAACTGGAAAGTCACTCCCTTCTTTTGCCAATCGGCCCAAAGTTTATCGATAAAACCGTGAAGAAGCCAAAATTCTGGAGAAAAGGACGCCGTGGAGTGGTGAAGCATGGTGCCTCCTACACAATCATGAAATTTCGTGTGGAATTGCTCACGAACTGTCTGTTCAAAGAGTGTAAAATTCTCAAGCTGGATAAGATCACGCACTTTTTGCAGGTTCGGTAAAGAGCAAGAAAAGTTAAATTCTCTTTTTATGCAGCCTCCACCGGCAGACCAAGGCAAATGGAATTTTTTCTGCTGGAATGGTCCGTTCCTAACACAGTTATTTGGCAATATGCCATTACCACCCAGACCGCTAGGGCGTGGGCTCCAAACAGCCGCTTGTGTCCAGTGTTCTGACTCTCTGGTCCAGTCCCAGTAAGGAATTGTGATGCGACAGTCAATTTGACGAAGAAAGTTTTCGAACTGCATCAAATACCATCTGTACCAGGGAAGAAATATTTGAGGCATGTGATGAAGAAATTTGCTCGGTATTCTTGAATGCAGAGTTGTTATATGCTCATAATAACTTTGGTATTGAGGGCTAGAAGAAGCCAGTTTAAAGGCGTTGATAAAGCGCTGTCGCTCTATTGGGCTCATGGCGGTAAATTGTTTTCGTATTCTATAACAAGACACTAGGTTGCCATCACGACAGTGACACCTCCTGTGACACTGATCAACACTTGATGTACTTTCCTCGCAAGGCATCTTGGTCCCTAAAGTTACGAGAAGGTGACATGACATTTCTCTAACTCAGTTATGTAGTTTATTTGACAGTTAAAATTCCCTGATATGGATGATACGATTAACATGCGCGTATATCGTTACCTTATTTAAAATTTCGAGTGTATCTGTCTAGTCACCCACTGACTGACGTTATCATTGACTAACTGCTTGATAAACTGATACAGACGTATACCAACCAGTGATTGAATGGAAATGGAATATGCTGCGGATTCATTGGCTGACTTACAGACTGATTCATTCATTGATTGATACTCCTAAGAAATGATCTATCAACTGTCTGACAACCTGAATAATTTGGATATATCAACAAAGTTGAAATGGTAAACTGGCCACCGTAATGATTACAAAAGCTGACGTTTCGAGCGTTAGCCCTTCGTCGGAGGGAAGGCTTGAGTTTCGATCTCGCTCTATAAAGATGAATAGGTCGAAAAAGACAGACCAGGTGACGTTCTCTTGGGTAAAAGAGATCTCCAGGCGAGGACTAATAAGAGGTTTAAAAAGCCGCATAGCCGTTAGCCCTTCGTGGTTAGCCCTTAGTCGGAGCGAACCTGAATGTCTGACTGACTGTCATTTACCGATTGACTTACCTACTGACTGACTGATCATGTATTGAACTGACCTACCGACGGACTGACCGAAAGACTAACTAGATGACCAACCTACCCACCTACCCACGGACTGACTAAACGACTGACTGATTGGTTGTTTGACTAACTGACCCACCGACAGACTGACTGACCGACTGACTGACTGACCTGCTGACCAAGAATTTGACCAATTGAAATTTAGGAGCATAAACACAAATTGGATGTCACTGATTTTCATTTTTTAAAAAAATTACATTTATAGCCATATTAACATATTGAAGGGACTCTCGTGTAGTGTGTGCACCTGTCACATAGCCTCGCAGTGTTGTGATTTCTAGATGGGGACACGTTTCAGAAAGACTCAATGCTGTCATCAGAACATAGCGACGAAATGTTGATAATAGGTTTCCAAGGCAACGAGGAACAGAAAGGCAATCAATTGTGGCCTGTGAAACGTAAAAAGAACTCAATATCGACACGGGAACATAAGCACCAAGCTAGTTCAAAGAAGACTGAAAATAAGAAAATTGATTTTTTATACTGATGAGGGCTGATCTCAGTAACAATCGTTGAATTTTAGAAAATAAAGTCCAAACCGAATTTAATAACAATGGTTCACTCCGAATCAGAGCAACATTAATCATTGAGTTTCGATCTCGCTCGATAAAGATGAATAGGTCGGAAAAGACAGACCAGGTGACGTTCTCTTGGGTAAAAGAGATCTCCAGGCGAGGACTGAGAAGAGGTTTAAAAAGCCGCATTAAATACTTACTTGAAGACATTTACAATCCTTGTCACGAAGACTCTGGTTTCTACTTTCTACAGCTATAAAGAACCTTTGGGAATGATCTGAACACTCCTGAATAACCATAGCAGCGCAATTTTCTATTTGTTGTGACGATGATAGAACAGTTCTGCCCAATAGTGTGAACAGCAGAAGAAGAACATTTACTACACCAAACATGATTGTTGAGCAAAGACGGTGGATTGTAGAAGAAGTGTTAATGTCCAGTAGATAACGGAAAGGCCGTTGTCAAAACTGGCTAACGACGCGCAATGGCAAAATTGCTTTCTTTTATCTCCTTTGTCCGTAGCATCTATCCTTTATTCCCCCTTACAATATCAGCCCTGAATAACACAATAAGGTCATATGGATAAACAAAATGATCACCAATCATAGAAGCTCCTGATTGGTTAAACACATTCTCCTTGTCAGTACCTTAAGAAATGTACGCAGAACAGTATCGGGAATATGCACACTGACGTTAGAATGAAAATGGTTAAAGTGCACCTACACTCAAAAAATTTTTTTCACTTAACGAAGTAAGCTTATTTTTTTGAGTATTTCTGCGCAAAATTTTTTTTATTTGCTCAAATCTTCAATTTTCTATGCCCAGTCAAAATACGGAAAATCGGCCGCCATCTTGCCCCACGACCGAGTTTAAAGAAGAATGGCTCTAGCGGGTAATGTGACGTCAAATCGAGAACACGAAAGTCTGCATCTCACACATTTTCACTTGTTTGGGAAGATTGTCGTCGATATCGTCCGAAATATGCCGACTAGGTGTGTTGTATGAAGATTGTATGGAGCGCGATACCCTCTTGCAAATTTCGCACGTTGCTACATCCTTCTACAACACACTTAGTCGGCATATTTTCGGACAATTATCGACTACAACCTTCCCAAACAAGTGAAAATGTGTGAAAAGCAGACTTTCGTGTTCTCGATTTGACGTCACATTACCCACTAGAGCCATTCCTCTTTAAACTCGGTCGTGGGGCAAGATGGCGGCCGATTTTCCGTATTTTGACTGGGCATAGAAAATTGAAGATTTGAGCAAATAAAAAAATTTTTGCGCAGAAATACTCAAAAAAATAAGCTTACTTCCTTAAGCGAAAAAAATGTTTTGGGTGTAGGTGCACTTTAAGAAGGTTATGTAATTTTAATTTCCGATCAATGAGCAAAAACAAAAACAAAAAAAAACTGCAGGCAATAACCAACCTCAGCAAATCCGGCAGCTACAAATGTTAATCATTCTCCCCAAAGTCGACTCGTGGGATCTTTTTATTTTTGTTTTTCAAAAGCTCTTTGATATAAGAACTTCTAGCTCTACAGGTACAGGCAATGTACTAACTTGGCGCCTCGAACAGCACATGTCACTTAAAAATAACATGCATGCGAAAGCCAGAAATTTGTATTTTGGCTATGTACAAAAGAATATATTCAATTCAAACTGAATCAAAAGTTGAATGACTGCTGGAGACTCGGAAACGTTATTGTTAAGACTGAACTAGAAATCAGTAGGATGGCAAACTTTCACTTAACATAATCCAGCGTAAATTGAACTCTTTATCATTTCTCCTAATTGGTTTTTAGGAATCATAATCTAAAATTTATATCCGGAGACTTTTACTGCATTATCTATGAAGAGACACATTACAACAACACGCGTCTTGTTTTTCAAAGGAAAGATAGATATCGTATCCTCTTTCTGTGGACCCCGCTGTCCTTTCGCCTTCCTAAATAATCATGATATAGCATGTGTCCTAACAGTTTCAAAGGAATGATAGGGACGAATAAATGGACGCATTGGAAAATAAATAGAGGTCCCGTCTCCTACAGGGTTAGGGGTAGGAGACGTTAATTTCCTACTCACGAGATTACTGTGTGATGGATGTCCTCCCCTGGGGTGGGATGGGTGGGTTGTTGTCTTGCGTTTCATACATGAGCCTCTGGCTCGGGCAATATGGGTAACCATGCCCCACGTAAAGACATTAAACTTTGATTACTATTACTATAGATATCGTTTCATCTTTCTGTAGACCCTGCTGTCCTTGCACCTTCCAAAATCATATGATAAGAAGACAAATGATATTTTTAAGCAACATAATGCGAACCTGGGTGACAAGCAAGCTATCCAGTTAGCAGAGTGCGACAGCTGTGTTAGCCCTAATAGCTCTACTTTCATACTATGGTTACGATGGCGGTTGAATTCCAAAATTGGATCACACGCACTAGTGAGTGGTGATGTGGCTGTTCGTCTTTCACCTTTACTACCCTAAGAAACATATATGATTATTTTTAGATAACAGAAGCTTGATGTTTATTTTCATTTTTATTTTATGTGCATATGGTTTAATCAAGAGGCGAACTCCTGCTTGACTCAGCACCCAATTACCACTGGTATAGAAATAATGGATTTAGAAACGTCTTTGGAATAAAAGCTGTGATTCGATCTTCAATCTTCCAACGTAGGAGGACAATTTGTTTTGGACAGTCCACCCGGCCGAGTAGACCGCCTTCTCATTTTGGTTACTAATCAGAATCCAAGGATTGGAGTGTTACTGACTTTTATCAGTACACGCCGCCGCGAAGAACTGATGTAAAATTGTACACGATGAGAGGGTAGAAAAATTATTTACTCGCTCGCCGACAATTTCTTGAGAAGGTAAAAAATTAGATCCATTTAATTTTGAACGATCACTATGATCTTTCCAAGTTGATTTAAGGGTATGTAAAAAACAAAAAACACGTTAACAAGTTTACGTACTTTTGTAAGAGAGGTTTTGTTTATAGCATAAAGCAGAAAACTGTCAACTTAAAGTATTTAATCTGTCAAAGATTATCTTGCGCCAAGAATGTGGATGAAAGGACTTATCCCCCCTTTGCAGTTAACGGATAAAATAAATCTATAACTATAAATGATAACTTGGGTTTATGAAATATACGAAATGTAAACGTACTGGACTAAAAAATGAAAGAACTTTGCCGAGGACTCATTTTCATTGTTTGTGGAAACATTTAGAAACAAGTGTTTTGTATAAGTATCAGTCCATGAGCTGATAACAAGCAAAAAAATATTTTTCTCTCAGTTTTCTTCATGGTGAGCTTGGAGCTTATCACGTCAGTCAGACACAACCATAAAGCTGTGTGACTTTTAAACAAAGTTTTGCAGCCTTGAATCAAGTGCGGAATCTCCTGGATTTTTATAGTTGATTTTAACTCCACCCGGTAAATTATGATTATCTAACAGCTCCCATGGAAACCGTCCACTCAAAGGCATCTCAAAGGTGATGTTTATGAAATACTCCAACGTGTGACCAGTTCCGTTAATCTGCCAATCCGCCCAGACTTTATCTATGAAGCTGTGATGAATCCAAAACTCCGGAGAGAACGAAGCCGAGTGCTGTTTTAACATATGACCGCCAACACATTCGTGAAAAGTAGGGTGAAGTTTTTCCCGAACAAACTTTTCAAACGCAAGAAAATTTTCATCCTTTGATATCTTTTTAATCACGTCTTTCCCTGGAAGGAAGCATGACATGTTAAAACGTCTTTGTAAACAATTTTGTCCAGTATCTTCAGGTATAAAGAAAGCGTCTTTCTTAAAAGGTCCGTCTCTAACGCAATTATCAGACAAAGTTCCGTCACCCCCCAAACCGTGAGGACCCGGATTCCAAACATCGTGTGTCTCCGTTCCTCGGGCCCAGTGTTTCTCGTCCTTACTCCAGTCCCAATAGGGAATTGTAACTCTGCAATCAACCCGACGAAGGATGTTTTCAAACTCCACCAAATACCACCTGTGCCAGGGTAGAAAGATCTGAGGCATGTGATGGAGGAGTTTTGTAGGCATCCGGGCATGCACTTTGCTGATTCTTCTGTAATCATCTTCATAAATAGGGTTTGTTGCAGCAGTTTTGATAGCACCAACAAATCTTTTTCGCTCCTGTAGGATCATAGCTGTGAATTCCTTTCTAATCCGATGACAGAATAAAAGTTCGCCATCGTTACACATACATTGCCGTTCACATTCATCGAGCCATGGGTTCTTGCCATGACAGATTATTGGATTACCTGTAAATTCATTCAAAGACGAGTGATTTAGAGGGTCAGTGAAAGAGATAGATAGGATAGATAGATAGATAGATAGATAGATAGATAGTTTATTATCAAAAACCTTGCAGCCACAGGCTGAATTACGTTTGATTTACAATAAAATATATACTACAAAAAATACATGGCTAAGAAGAACTAATTAAAAAGACAAAAATATATAATTAAGAGAAAAACAATATTACGTCATTGCTTTATGGACATAGTGATGGATAAAACTATTTCGAGTACGAGTGGTGTGGAGGCGCCGTGTAGTAAAAGAGTGCTGACTCCTTAAATTGACTTCGCACTCATTCTTGGGAGGTAGTAAGCTATAGAGCTTGTGCGAGGGATTAGACAGGATGGAATTAAAAAGCTTATCACATAAGAACTCGCGGCGGTTGTGTAAGGGAACTAGACCAGTCAAAAGAAGCGCCTCATTGTACGAACAATCTGGATAGATAATACGTAAAGCTCGCCTTTGACATCTCTCAAGATCTACTGAAAGGTATTGCGGGAGGCTATGATGATAAACAGGGCATGCATATTCAGTGACAGGCCTAATACAAGTCAAATAGAAGAGCAAAAGTTCCTCCGACTTGACCTGTGCACGCTTAAGCTGACGCAAAAAATACAGGCGCTTGTTTACTTTCTTTACAACTTCGGATACGTGATTATTCCACGTGAGATCGCAAGATATCTGCAAACCTAAGATCTTTGCTTGCTCTACACACTCTAAGTCCTGATCATTAACCTTAATTGGATCAAAGTTCTTTCTAGAGTGACTGAATGTTATGCGCAGTTCCTTGCACTTGGTTTCATTTAATTGGAACTTGTCAGCAGAAGCTTGCGTCGCGAGTTCGTCAACCGCTTGTTGGACTTTGCTGACCTCAGACTTCATGACTGTTTCAGAAATAGTGGAGTCATCGACATATTTCCACATGTCTGTACCCGGGATGATGAGGTCGTTTATCATAATAGTAAATAACCAGGGGCCAAGTTTTGTGCCCTGTGGGACCCCTGATGGGATGGCCCCCCACTCCGAGTAACAGTCCTGACTAAGTTTAACACGCTGTCGGCGACAGGACAGAAAGTCCACTATCCAGTCAATTATTCCGCTTGGAAGATCGTATGAAATGAGCTTCTGAACTAGGATCTGATGGTCAATGAGGTCAAACGCCTTGCGGAAGTCAAAGAGGATGGTTCTGACAGTTGCACCGTTCCCATCCGTAGCACTAAGCCATGAGTGGACCATGCTTATTAGTGCTTGTGTCGTACTGGAACCTGGCACAGTCCCAAACTGCCGTACATCCACTTTCGCCAACACAACAGGCTTGAGGAAACTCTCCACGACGAAATCTTCAGCAACCTTAGAAAGCACGGGAGTTAGGGATATTGGACGTAGATGTTTGTTTACATCGTGTATTGGATTCTGCTTTGGTACTGGAGTGATGTTAGCGTCCTTCCAAGACTGAGGCAACCGTGCTTCCTTAAACGAACAATTAAGGATATCAGTCACAGGTAGTGCTAGTAAATCTGCATTCTCTTTAAGAAGCCAACCGGGGATTCCGTCCGGACCGGTTGCCTTAGTTGGATTTAAGGCGGATAGCTTCTTTAAAACAGAGAATTCTGATACCTGGAAAGCACTCTCCTGGTCAGAGTTGGTTGAGGTGTTAGGTGAAAGGGGGGTGAAGACGCGCATAGGAGCCAAGAACGCCTGGTTGATGGTGTTAGCAATGTCTATTGTGCTTGGAGGTGAACCTCTCTGACCACAATCAATATGTTGGTAGAGGGTAGCTGGATTAACGCCTCTAGAAGCTGCGTCTGACATACCACTGAGCTTCTTTACCTCACGCCACCAAACTGCGGGTTTACAGTCCTTCAGATGTTCAACCTTGGAGTTATAGAACTTTGCACGGCATGCTTTCCTCTCACGATTAACGCGGTTTCGTAGGGTGCGGTACTGCTCCTGGTCGCCTTGAGCGAGGGCCTTTTGGCGGCTGTGAATGAGACCCTTCAATTGTTGATTGACCCAGGGCGGCTCGTTGGTTTGTACCGACTTAGACTTCAGGGGGAGGAGAATGTCCATTCCGGTCTTAACTATGGTCTCCAGCATTTCCACTTTGCCCTTGCAAGAATCTTTACTATCGATAAGTGTCTTAACGTCCACATTTCCAAGATACGTGCGCATAGCCATACGCGTTGTAGGCCGTAAGTCCCTCGATTTCACGATAAGTTTAGTTCTTAGTTGTTGGGAACGCACGAGCGGCTGAACTTCTACAGAAAAATGATCGGACAAACCGAGAGCAGGGCGCTGGATCGGAGGGGCATAGAACTCCTTCACATTTGTTAACACCGGATCTAAGGTATTTCTGCCGCGAGTTGGAAAGGTAACGATTTGCTTCAAATTAAAACCGTTACTAAGGCGCGAAGATTTCTTTAACAGAGTTTTATTGAAGTCACCAAGTAAAATTATCCCGCAGCCAGGAAAGCGAGCCTCAACCAAAGATAAACAGTTATACAAATAATCCAGCATAGGCGGATCTGCGGCGATCGGAGAATGATAAACAACTCCAACAATAATGCTGGTAATGCCCCTTGGGAGACGCGAAGGCCGTATTTGAGTCCAAACAACTTCAAACTTCCTATCCATAATGTCCTCAATGATCTTGAATTGGATAGACTCTTTAATGTACAGACACACTCCCCCATGCACTGCTTCAGTTCGATCTCGGCGGATCACGTTATAGCCAGAAATAGCGACAATATTATTGTCAATGTGGTCTTTGAGCCAAGTCTCTGTTATGCATACGAGGTCGAAATCTGCATAATGGACGATTTCGCGGACTTCATCTATTTTCGGCGCCAGTGACATGACGTTGGAGAGAAAGAACGACGGCATGAATAGCTTTGATGACTTTGCAGGTTCGGCTTTAGATGGTGTAGGTGGAATAGCGAGAAGGTTGGCGTTATTACAGTATTTGTGACTGGACTTCAAACGGTAGGGGCCATGGTTGGCTGACCTTGGTGAAATAACTGCAATATGGCGGTGACGATAAACTTCTCGCTCCTTCACTTGTCGTCCAGCTCTGGTACCGCGATAAGATGGCCATTTCCCACTATGAAATCGAAGAAAACCAAAAGAGAGGCGAACCTGGACCATTTTGCGGCAGCAGATATAACATTTAAGGCAATAAAATTCAAAAATTACGGAAGCAGATGAAACCTCGTGCTGCCTTGAAAGGCGCATACATTAAAAATGAATTAAAAGCGATTATTGGATTACCTGTAAATTCATTCAAAGACAAGGGATTTAGAGGGTCAGTGAAAGAGAATGTTTTAGTCTAGATCAACGTACCGCCAACCGAAATTTTTCTCTAAATTATTGATTCAGTTTAGCACTGAGCAAAATGTGTTTTGAAAAATAGGAGACAGTAACGTTTGTATCTCTCGTTAATTTTCTTCTAAACTTCTGTTTGACTTAAAGTGTACTTTCACTTCCACTTTTTCCGCATCTTCTTGGCTGTCACCCAATGATTCTGTAAAATGTTGATTAAGGAGTTAAATTTCATTTCTGGTGGCTCACAAAAAAAATACGTTAATACGTAATACTCGACTCCTATCGACCAAGTCCATCCCCAGCCGAAGAAGCCAAGCTTTCTAAAAGCGTGGGGTCACTGTCAAATAGAAGGCACACACCAGATTGTTAAATCGTGTATATTGAACCCTAAGCCGTGTTACCTAATGTGACTAAAAAGGCCCCCTCATGACACCCCAGGACCCTCCAGGATCCCCCTAGCTACGCCCTTGATCTCAACACCCTGTCAGGTCTCCGTGACAGTCACGCAAGACCCATTCATATCCCGAAAGGTATGGGTAGAGAGTGGCACAATGCGAGTGACATCATGACTTGCCTAAGAACACAACACAATGACCCCCTGGTGTTAAGTGCACAAACCAATCATGCCCGGTGTTTTCAGGCGTCCTCCCCTAACTCAGGTCTCAACAACTAAACTAAAACGATGAGCAATACTTAACCTGTCATGTATCGTTTTAACGCAGCGTAGTTCAGGCTTGGACACAAGTTGCTCTGTTTTATCAAAGTCGCTGTCATAATCAAGACCGAACGGTACGAAGTAAGGAGGTCTCCAGAACAGCGGGGAACAGACAGGCAGTCAACAGCTTTCTACATCGAAACAAGTTTAAACGTACGCTTTAACATTTGAAACTTTCCTCCGCAACCTTCCTCATAATCTTGTCTTATAACCTAGGTCCTCGAACTTTTATTGTGAGTAAAAGAGGTGCATCAGATCTAGGATATTTTACTGAGAAATTATCAATGCTAACTCGATTAACTGATTTAATGATACATTCATGTAAATCTAAAGGTTTTCATGGCAATGAATTGTTTGAATACTGCGTTGGGACATAAATAGGATTAAAAAGATAAAATACATTACAATGGGGAAAAATTGTCCCGCAAAAAATTGTTATTCATTCATTAAATACCTGCACTTCCACGCAATTTTGAAACAGCTGATCTGAGCTCAGTTCCTCCAGGGCCTGGAAAATTTCATGAAAATTTGAAGCACAGTTTTTGATCGTCCTTTTCTGACATAACTCAATATTTTCGACAGATCTCACACAGAGCATTAAGATCGCAATGACAAAGACAAGCTTGTTACGCTGTGGAACCATGTCGGTGATCTTCTTTTCAAGTGTATCTAAAATCATCACGAAACACGAGAATTGTATATATATATATATATTTAAAAACAACTCATTTCCTTCCCCTTGCCATGGAAATTTAAAGGACACTGACGAGATTTGTAAACACAATCACGACAAAAAACTAATCTAAATCAACAGGGTGACATGGTTTCTTCCTTGTTACATATTAACATTTCAAACACCTTAATTTTATATTGTTTCCAATCGTTTATTGGAAAAAGCCTCCGGAGGCTGTTCAACAATATGCTTACAAGTTATTTCCTCCTTATGAAATAGCTATCCTCGAGTGTTTAGAAATCGTTAGGTATATTGATCTAATTCTTTAAACAGATATTGTGATTTTGTCAACTATACAATAACGAGGAAACATCATCAAATTTTCGTTTTCCTTGTAAGCATTCAATTAATATGAAAATAATAGTGAGATTTTGACAATTTAGCACGTGGAAAATGGAATCGTACGATGTTACCTTTGCAGGATAGGGTGTACGTGATTGTGTGAAAATGTCGAGCCAAGGGAGACAGGTTAGTACCTTATCGGCCGAGCTCTCGGAGCGATCAAATTTCCAAATCGTCATATTGTCCCGTTTAGATAAATGTAGGACTAAAACACATTTCCTGAGACACTGAAAAAACCCGACACAGAGACACTGGGATGTAGACTTTGCATAATCTCATGAAAGTCCAGGCTGCCAAAATCGTACGACAAGTCTAAGGCATTCGTGTCATGTATGTATTAGAGGTGCATCCATACCCAGCCATTAATCTCATACTATGACTGAGCTCTGCTGAAGTCAATCTCGATCTCTATGATAAAGAGAAATTTTACACGAAAGTTTCCTAATCAAGAGTCGGTTGGTTTACTTCAAAGAGTTTTCCAAATGAATCAGAAAGAAAAGGGTAAGTCATTCTACCCCACCCCCGTTTGTCAAAAAGCCAGCCATAGGCTCTCTCTCTTTTTTGACTGTTTTTTCTTTTTTGATGACACAAATTACTAGTTGACCTACAGTTGATATAACGAGATACTCAAAATTCGTACAAGGCAAAGCCAGGAGCCCATCACTGATGGGCTCCTGGCAAAGCCGATAATACAAGCAAGATTTTACTAAAAATTGTGTCTTCTTACTTAACAAATACAAATTTATCGAAAAGTCAGTTGAAGCATGTAGCTCTAACCACTAAAATTGCAACAAAAACCCCATTCTATGAAGGAAGACTTCTATTGCTAAACAAGATGCGCGATTAATAGTTGAAAATATTCTGTAAGCTTCGTTTACAAATATACAAAGCAGAAAGTTTGCCGAAAATTTGAAACTAGTAGTGCTATTTTGAAAATGTGATTTTCACTGAGTGTATCAATTTTGGATCTTATGTCATTTCTTCAGTTATGATGGTCAATATTATCCATGCTATCCCTTGGGGAACTTGGGAGCACAAGAGGTATTATTCAGTGATGATGATGATGATAGGAGCAGCCGTATGAAAAAGGACGAGCAAAGATGGCCTGTTGCGGAAAATTGAAGAATCTAAATAGTCGGAGTGTGTTTCAAATTTTGCTAAGTTTAAGCTTTTTTCAAATACATTTTGACGAAACTAATAATTAGAGAAAATTTTCATCTAATTCAGGGAAACTTGTTGAAACAATAAATCTTTCCTTAAAAACTAAGTTTCAAACTTAAGGAGGGTCTATACCCTCTTTTGTTCATTTAGCAAGGAAGATCAGTCGCAGCATTCATAGCATTCAATAAACTAGGAGCGATATCCTTTACAATTTGCTTCACCACTGCCCAAAGGTCAGAAGCCACGTAAAAATACTTTTCCGGCGGACTAGAAGCCACCTCCATTATCTCCGTTATGCCATTAAAGTAGCGACCAACGCCGACAACGTAAATTTCTACACCACTTTCCTTTAGTTCTTTGGCCTTTGCTTTGGTGTCGCTCGGGGAATTGGATCTCCCATCTGTGACGAGGAAAACTATCTTCTTGTCTGCATCAAGACGTCCACCTAAAAGACATGGAAAAAAACCCAAATGAATTTAAGGATGAACGAAGGAAATTAAATCCCTCTTGTGAGTTTCATTTAAAACTTCTTGATTGAGAATAAATTATGCGTAGTTTGGACGAAGGCTGACGATTTCGTTATACAGCGTTACCATTTATGGGATACTTATTTGTAACCCAGGTTAACTTCACTTGATTATTCCTAATACTGAGTTTCTCATCAAAAATTCCAGAGCCGAGTGAGGTAGAAGTTTTCATTACATTTCACAGTCATTTATGCAACTTCTTAACAGGGTGTAATATCCCAAAGGCCTAGTACTATTTAGTATTTTTTCCCTTTTTCAGTCTCATTCTCTTGGAAAATTTACCTGACGTGCGATCTTCAAATAGTTGCATGGCTTTCACCAACGCAGCATGAGTGTCGGTTCCCCCTCCTGGGTAAGTGATTCTATTTATCTCACTGGCTGCGAAATATTCCGGTAAAAAATTGAAGTTCACGGTGGCTGAGTCCGAGAATGTGACCGCTGAATACTTGAGGTCAACGTAGATGTTTTTCATAGCTAATAGGTAACGAAGCGCCTTCTTTGCCTTCTCGAATCCACAAGATCCAACTGATCCTGAACCATCCATGAGAACAACAACATCGTGAGCCTCTCTTGAAGAAGGTCTTTGGAACAAACCCCGAAATCCAGCACCAATTGGAGGCTGCTGAGATTTAGCTTTTACGAACTTTTCTTCGAGTCTCTTTGCACTTGCTTTGTTACTGAAAACAACAAGGGCTGAAAAAGAACCAATAAAATGAATCTCCTGATATCATCTATGAATAATGGACTAATAGAGGACAGCTCCCCTTACAAAGAGCCTATTCATTAGCAGTGGAAAAGATAAAGTTTCTTACGTCTTTAATGCAGGGACGGACATTTTCCTAGTCCCAGACATCGATCAACTTTTAAAAAGAACTTAAAATAAACTATGTCTATAACTTACTGAGATTTCAACAATAATTTAACACAACTTACCCCGAACTGGTTCTGTGAAGAATACCAGCAGGCACACTGCAGAGGCGACATAGAGGGAAAATCTTGACATCGCGAAGTCCTTCGTTTTTGTCTTGATAAGATCTGACTTGCAGCTTTGAAATTCACTAACTGCTTACACGTCTTTTTATGGAGAAATGAACTTCCTTGTTACTCTTTACCTTTGATAAAGGTCAGCTATTTGTCTCCAATTTTGGACCGTTTCAGCTGGCAAGGATGACAGGTTCTCTGTTTCATCGCACGTATTGTTGTTATTGTATTTTTTTCCTTGTTTTCCAAGAAATCCGGGTAGAGAAACTAGATTTCTCTTACAATATTTCATCATTGCAGGCTCAAAAAATTTAAGATCATGGCCACAAGGATCAGGCTTAAAAAGTGCATTCGCATGCGGTCAGAATTTCTTGAACATTGTTATTTTTCCTTTTTTTTTTTTTCCTCTTATGACCTTTAGCCACCAGGACGTTAGTAGCATCACGAGTATTGACAAGGTGTACTGAAACCTTATTATCCCACGAGTGTGTCTTTTATTGAGATCAAAATACTGTTCGAGCTAACATTTGATGTCTAAAGTTAACCTTCCTGAAGGTACCTGTAGCCACAGCTGCACGTTTAAGCGCAATAACATTGTGGCAGTACATTGCTAGAAACCTGTCAAGAAAGATTGTCTTTGTTTATTGTTTTGTTTCCTCACGTATTCGTGATGCGGATTGAAAAAAGGTGCTCGGCCCGATTTTAGTTTTTCACTCCCCCTAATATACATAGGTTAACTGATGAGTTTTTTTTTTTTTTTTTTTTACCATAACTTTTTAATGATGTGTAGCTTTCTGCAAAAATATCTACTGCTCCCAAGGCGGATCATCAAACCTCATGTCTTTGGCGCCTGCTTTTCAGACTTCCCCCAGCCGACCCCTCCCCCCCATTGAAATTTTGTTCTTCCTGATACACCGTTGTAGTTCTGTTTCCTTTTCAGCGTTTTGTACATCAAAAATTTCAGCATGGCTTTACTTCTGAGAAATAAAACCAGATTTATTGCAATACTCTGATAACATTTTAAAACGAACTAACGTAGACTGGCGAGGGAAAGAGGAAATGCATTGATTCCGTGACAGATGCCACTTGGTTCCACTTGAGTCGGCCTCCAACATTTACTTCCGTGTCACTGATTAATTTATTCTGCCTTCGAAGCGACTAGCTAGCACAACCAAGGCTTTAGAAATGAGTACGGAGTAATATTCTATACCTCACGGCAAAGTGACTCTGCTTTGGGGTTTGGTGCCAATCCATATACGGTTAAAGAAATTAATAACAATATTATATAATTTATCAAGACTAACTGACTTGTAACATGCACCTCAATTAATTGAAACCAGGGTGACCTTGTAAGATTAACAGCTGACACTGTAATTAAAAAGGATCACTTACATGACTGTTGTATATTTTGGACAACTGTAATTATTTGTCTAAACCATGTCGAATGTTGCTAATTGAGAGTTTCTTCTTCACTTCTTGGTCCCGGTAATTTGTGTCATTAATGATAAGCATTTTTTCACTCTTAAAGCCATTTTGTTCAGTAAATGAAAGGAAATAAGACACCACTAGAAATCCCGGCTAACTCGCATTCCTAGTCACAAAATGATCACCTACATTCAATCTGATATACGTTCGCTCTCGCTGTTCTTATCTTTTTGAGTGGTATCGTGAAACTTAATCATTTGGCGTGTTGTATGCTAACTTCTGTGGCTATGTTATTTATTTCCTTGTTTTATCGTCATTCGTTTTCAAAATATGCGAAACTTTAATAGACAGAAATAGCTCTGTGTTTCATGCCTAACTTTACTACCAGTCATTACAATTTTTCGTTTGATCGACCTTTTTACTATGTATAGAACTTGTAATGACCTCTCCGTTACGCGTTATGTGGTGTAATTTAAATTGTAGCAAAGGTATACGATACGTTTCCTTTTCAGCGCATTGTTGACAATAGGCTTGACCGAAATAATCCTAGATACTAACACTTTGATCATGTTTCCTTGTTTCTTCGAAAGCGTTTTAGTACAAAGCGCTGACACGCATTTTGAGAAGAAGTTTGAAGACTCCACTTTTGTAGAAGTCACGAATCTCAATCAATGAATCAAAACATCGGATGACGCACTTCAGAAGGCAATTGGGACTCAAGGTAATGCATATTAAATATGATAACATTCTTGGTAATATTTTCTCTCGGAGTTGACTCAGGTGAGTCTAAGGAAATGTGAAAGTTGTAGGGGATATTACATAATTGAGCTTGGACTACTTAAGGCCAAGTAAAATTCCTAGTCATTAGGTTGTTTTTAAATTCCTTCGTCTATCCATAAATCCCGCAGACGCACTCCTCTGCACTGCCTTCTTATGTGTTGTGCCTAATTTTGGCTTTTTCTCCCTTTGAGTGTCTGACAAAAAGTCTCCTACAGACCTTGACGTAATAGCATAAATGACAACAATTGTTCAAGCCATCTAATTTAGTGCCTTCGTTTATTACATTTATTTACGAAATGTTCACTCTTTTTGAAGTTAACTAAATTTTTTCTAAGGTATAAAAGCAAGAGAGTCCTTATTTCATTCAAAATACTAAAATACAAAATGAACTCAGTAAATTCTCTATTTTCAAAGGTGCTGAGAAGAATTTCTATGGTGCTTCACCTTGAATCCATTACAATATGATATTCAAACTCAGGTGAAATAATGAGCTAATTAATTAATGACTAAAATAAGTTAAATTACAGTGCTGTTCCTTTCAAAACACAATCTAAAAATAGAAGGCAAGTTTGAAATAAATCCTTATGTAGCCATTTTAACATAGTGGCTTATGATTCAACTTGGTTGCATATTTCTTGGGAGCAACTAACTTAAAAGCCAATTTTGTAACATCTAAGAAGCCCGACATGTCAGTGACACGGAATACGTGGTCTTTACGAACTGGCGAGGCTACTTCCACGATTTCACTGATTCCACTATTGTAATTCCCGACAGCAACGACAAAAATCTCCACACCACTGGCTCTCAGCAAGTTAGCATTTGGTATGGTCTTCGAGGAATCAACGTTTGAATGGCCATCGGTGATAAGAAAGGCAATCTTAACAACACCCGGACGTTTTCCTTTGAAAAAGATTAATGAATACAGTAAGTGGGTTTTGCAGTGAGCGTATCTCACGATTATATTTGTTCACTAAAAATCCTAGTCATCTAAGCTCAAAGGGTGAGCGACTTTGAATTCCTCCTTTCAGTACCACCCTCGAATCAAATGTAAAGGTCGCGAGAATGAAGAGAAATGATCACCAATTTAAGAAGCTCCACTCTCAAACAAGTTATCCCTCTTGAACAAAAACTCATCTTTCAAACCGGCAGTCTAAATCCCACAGGGATCAACGAACACTTTTCATTCCACTAATTTATTCGTGTTTTTCTCATTGCCATGTTTCTACCAATAACGTAGCTCCATTTTCTGCCTTTAAAAGCACACACAGCCCACAATTCCTCTATTCGCTCCGACGAAGGGCTAACGCTCGAAACGTCAGCTTTTGTAATCGTTACGGTGGATAATTTACCATTTCAACTTTGTTGATAAATCCAAATTATCCCTCTTGGTACCCGGCATTGGAAGGGTAAAGAAATTGGTGCGAAAGATATGAATCCATCATTAAAATTGATTTGGAGACAAGATTCAAGTTTGTTTACTGTTATGGTCTGGATCTTTTCAACGTTGTCTCTTTCATTTCGTTTGTATTTGTAAGTGTCCTAAGAGAAACTGTCTAGAACTAAACTGTGTGACTTGTGACGAAAACGAAACATGTTTAGAAGCTGATACCTTGCTATTTACTTGAACATAAGACCGGGAACAACACTAGTTGAAACACAACAGTAAAGTATAAGACAAGTTCTCATTCCTGTGTTTTCTTTTTTTTTTTGCTTTTTTTTTACTGTTTTGGTCTATACATCATCAACGTTGTCACTTTCTTTTCAGTTGTAATTGTAAGTGTCCTAAGAGAAACTCTCTGGACCTACACACTGTGTGACTTGTGACGAAAACGAAACACGACGCATGAACGAGCGGAATTTCAAATACAGTTTTGAGGAGTAACAAACCCTAACACCTGTGCACCCGTTTTATTTTTGAGTTTTAAACTAAGACCAAAACTAAACAATGTTAATATTCCCTATTTAAAATTAAAACTTCCGATCGAAAGTAAATTTGTACATACCTGAAGAAGGATCTTCAAAAACTCTTTTTGCTTCTGCCAACGCAGCCTGAGTATTAGTTGATCCTGGAATATAGGGAAGGTTCTTTATCTTAATTCCTGCGTCCGGATTAGCAACGAAATTAAAATCTGTCGTGGCAGTACTTGCAAATGTAACTGCCGCATATCTGTTGTCATATCCTACTTCTGACGCAATGTCAAGCATGTTCTTCAAGGCTTGCTTTGCTTTTTTGTAGTTGCAGTCCCCAATCGAGCCTGAACGATCCAGAATCACCACGATATCTTCCTGTGTGACCTGCCTCTTGCTCCGTCCAATCTGAGACAAGTACGAGAGGGGTATGCGAAAGAAATTGGTCACCAGTTTCGTCGCGGTCTCATTTTTAGTCGGTACATGTTGAAAAGCTGAAAAAGAATATAGGAGTACTCTTATAACTAAAAGTTACTTATACCATTGCCAGAAATTTGGGACAATATGGCGGAGGCGGTTCTTATTTTACAAGCAAAATGGCGCCGAAACAGTATAAGAAAATGTATAGGAAAATATTGTTTTTTTCAAATAGCTGTCTAAGAATGGGAAATTCTTTCGCTGCGTACTTGGAAATGCAGCCGCATCAGTTAAAGCGCCCATCGCTACGAAAAAGAAATACTCAAATTCAAGCCTACCTTTTCCCAAGGTATACGAGTAAACTCATAATTCTGACTCCATTTTCCATTCAAACTCTTAAAATGTGCTTCGACTAGGTGTTACAATTCTATTGTCGTGGGAACAACCTTGTGAAGATTCGCAACTGCGTAGTTTGATATGCATTCTACAGAAGTTTGCTCAACTAAATCGCTCGTAAACGGTCGAATATGTTGGCCCACAAATTTTCCTTGAGCCAGGAGACTCTTCGTAATTTTACAGAGCTCAAAAACCCAATAAGCCATTTTCAAAAAGCCCAATTTTAGGTAGGAAGAACAAGAAAGATACAAGTCCCTGTAACCGCACAATCTGGCCGCCATTTTCCCTGTTTTGACGTCTCCTTTGGCTTTCTGGGATAGTACAGTACTAGGCCTTTCACTGACGGGGTTTTACGAAAATAGAAAGTTACGTGTTCACTTCACTTCCACCGCCGCCATATTGAATTCTCTGTAATACGATATACCGCTGACATTTCGTAACGGGCTCGAAATGTCCCCGATTTCTGGCGCTCCTCACTGCCACCTAATCTTTACACAGTCGAAACACGTTCACGTGTATTAACTTGAATTGAAATCCTAAGCAACGTCAAGTTTTTACCGCATTTCTACAAAGTATATATTGCGGGAAAGCTATCCTTTCGCACATCAAACGCATTGAGGTCATAGAGAACTTTTAGTTGTACACAGATATGGTTATGTACTCGATTAAGATTCTGGGAGCACCTAAACCAGTGTTTTCTAACGTAAAAAAACCGAATCGGCTGAGGTTATTTCATTATAAAAAATGGGTTTCTTTATTTAGATGCATCTAGTGCATCTAGATGCAGTGGTCTTTCAACGCCAGATAAAACAAGGAGTTTGCCTTCTCTCAGATGATCCGTTCTTAATGTCAAATCTCGTTCTCGTAATGGTTTTAGCTGAAGAGTTCAACATCTCAAGAGCTTTACTAAAATACTGGCATTTATGAAATGTCAATTTCCCAATTTGAATATAAGTTACGGAGACATGGCGATAAAATCAATTGACCAAAGTACATTTACACTTACACTGATAAAACTGTTGATCACGTTTTGGAGTTGGTCTGAACCAAAATGGGTTCCTGCCAAGACATTGACCAGTTAGAAAGGCAAGGATGACGATCACAGTTAATCGGTAAAACACCGGAGCCATTGTTGGAACAGTTTCTCGCGAAGAGATTAGCCTCAATTGTTTGAAGAGATCTGTGTTCTTTGAAGACTTAGCTGGTTGTGACGGCTTGGTTGATTTTATAGTCAGAAAGCAATCCCTGTACGTGTATTCCTTCTCAGCAAAGCGTGTGGCTGAGGGAGAGAATGTAGCAAAAGTTGTGGCGGGAAGGCTGAGGTTTGCGTCAAGTGGAAGGCTGTAGCTTTATTTAGTAAGCAGTCGTTGATAACTTTGCGCTGAAGTTGATTTAGGGCGGAAGTCATATGAAAAGGAATTTGAAAGAACAGCGGATATTACCTGACCAGCAAATTTCTTATCTACAAAACCATTCAAAGATAGTATTTCTAGTTCTCGTACATTGTGTTTCGATAAAAATTTATTTCACGGTTCAAGCACTGCTCTTCCACAAAATGTCCTAATTTTTCACGGCTACACCGCTTTTTCCGCAAAGCCCACCATTACCTAAATTTCCATATTGATGCCAAACTATTTTTGTAAAAGCTCCACCTAGACAGAAAAGCTAGACTGTAGCCTGTCTCTCTGTCACGTTCGATCTTTAAGGCGCAAACTCGATCCGTTTTTCGAAAAAGAAGATATCCCCTCTTGTACCTCCCCCCTGCATTTCGTTGGTTAAATCTTTCAAATAGAAGTTCAGTGACCGCGCTCAATGAAGTATATGAATTTAGCTTAAAATGTACACACGCGCAGGTTTCACAACCTACATGAAAGGTGTGGAACTCTTCCATACTTCCTTTGTTAAGCAGTGCCCTTGCTGCGTGACTAATTTTTTAGCTTCTTTGACCTTCAGCAACAGGGAACCCCAATTTAGAATATGACCAAGATATATGACAATGTCATTTTAATCTGACGGAGGCGAACAGAAAGTTGCCGAAATTTAGCTTATCATACTTTTTTAGTGTTTTTAGGTCAGATCCAACATTTTAAAGTTTTTATAAAGAACACTAACCGCATAAGCAATATGTAAGATATATGAGTCGTAACGTAGTCTGGTTGTTTTTCTGTAATTAGATCAAGATATCGTTTAAACTAAGATTTGATCTCAAGCGAAAAACAACCTAATTAAACGAACTGACACGTAACTAGGGAAATTAACCATTATGGCGCTGAAGGTTGGAACGCTTTGCACTCCAAAGTAACACATAGCAAGTGTTGTCCTTACCGATCGGTAGACTGAGGCTAAGGGAAACGTAAAAGACAAATATTTCTCAGAACGAGGACTTTTAAATGTTTTAAAAAGGTGGATCATCACTTAAGTTAAAAATAAAAGCAAATAGATAGTATTTCTTTTACTCGTACATTATGATCAAACAAAAATGTAAATTTCGGTTAAATCCGCGTTCTTCGACGAAATGTATTTTTTCACAACAACACTCTATCCAAGGAGCCCGCCATGACTCACAATTCTATAATTTAGCTTGGTAAACAAGAAAAAAGTGACTTTCAAGATGACTGAGCAATTGCCATATTGGTTTGAGAAAAGTTTCACCTAGCCTGACAGGGAAGTCAGTCAGTATCCTGTCTTTCTGTCACGTGCGATCTTTAGGCACATCCTTGACTCGTTTCTTCGAAAAGAATCTCGGTAAAAAACATTCACACTCATACTTTCCGCGTGGATTTCTTTGGTTAAATTGTTCAATATGAAACTAAACGACCGAAAACAATGAAGTTTCCGAATTTAACTTGAAAAGTGCGGGCGGTTTTCACAGCCTGAATAAAAGTTTGAAACTCTTCCATATGTGTCTTGTCAATGTCTCGTGACCAAAAAGTTTTTTTTTTAGCTATTTTGACCTTCAGCAACGGGGAGGCTTGTTTGGTACATGAATGAGATATATGAGTTATGTTGTAATTTGATGGTTTCACTGTAATTTGATCAAAATATCATTTCATCAAGATTTGATCTTTAACGACAAACAGCCGACACGCAACTCGAGAAATTATCTGTCCGTGATGCTGAAGGTTACCGTGACGTCGGATGAACGCTTTAGACTGCACATTAACACATATCCCGTATTACTGGTACCAATTGAGGGAAGACTAAGAGAAGGAAAAGCAAAAGCAAACAAACAAAAGAACATGACGCAGCAAGAGAGATTCGGATTATCTGACAGACAAAACTTTGACGGAACAGAAATAAAAGTCGACTCTAGCTACAACTGCGAACATAGCACTGAAAGACTGCATTTCGATTTCTACCAGATTTAAAGCCGTCTTTGCCTGATATAATCTTATTAAAATCTGATCAGTTAACTATGACATTAAATGGCAAAAATTCTCAATCCTAAGAGGAGTTTTTTAGGAGTGCACTACGTCCTCTGACAGGCATATTCGCTACAGTAAGAAAGTTATGTTTTATCCAATTGAGATGATAATGTGAATCGGCCCCCGTAAAGAGATTCTTCAGCTGACGTTTCGAGCTTTAGCTCTTCATCAGCGTGAATCGCCATCGTTACAATTAAACAGCTTAATTTTGATTTACAGAAGCCGTTATTAAGTTGCAATCTGTGGATATTGTTCATTTTACCTCTTAATGGACTAAATTCTAGATTGCGATTGATTAGGGTGAATACAAAGAATTTTGATACATGTCATTATGACAAATATTATAGATATTGTTATGTTATAGTGTGATATAAAACGTGTTATAATATGACCGAAGAGCGTACTTACTCGAAAAACAAACCGAGACTAACGTTCCGGAGTTAATCGGATTTCGTATTCTATGACACAACAAAGAACTTAGTAACTGTTCATTTCTAACGAGGCCTTGGATTACGCACACTTCTGCCGTTTCTTACCATTGTCTTTAAGTTACCAGTGATCTTACAGGTACCTTGCGTGTTTTCTGCGAGGTTCCTCAGTATCTTACAATTACCGAAATAGTTAATAGTTTAAGATCATCAATTGTCTGTGACAATGAATGTTTATGACATCATCTCAGTTAGTTATCCTCCGCAGCCACCGCCACAGCCACCGCAACCTCCACATCCTCCACAGCTACCGCAACCACCACAGCCGCCACAGCCACCACAACCGCCGCATCAACCGCATCCACCACATCCTCCGCAGGCACCTCCTCCAGTTTCATACTTTAGGTACGAGTTAGTCGGTACAGTGTTGGCATAGTAACCGGCTGCCACTATTAACGCAAGGTCTTCATTATGAATTCTGCCTGGTTTGTCGGCCTGGTGTGAAGCGCAAACTGATGGTTTCGAGTAATCTGCACTTTCGGCGGGAGTGTAAGGCTGGCATAGAAGATGAAGAATGGTAATTGATAATCCGAGCGCAACTACCTCCGGCACGTGATGGACTTCAGAAGGAAACGAAATCAAGCCCGTGCGCAGGTCGATGCTGAGCTTTAACTTTTTGCCAAGAGCCACCCAGAACTGGTCTCTCCGTTTTTCAACCTCTTTCCACTCTTTTGTTCCGGACAGTGAAAAGAATTTGATGGCTAAATGTCCAGGTTGGCCTCTCACCCCAGGCGTTCCTTTGACACCTGGATTATTTGGCTGCCCTTTTATACCAGGCACGCCAGGGACACCCTTAACAAACCCTTCCCATTTTCCAATGCAGACTTCCCAGTCTTTACTTCCTCTTATAAGCATTGCTCTCTCTCCACCATTCTCATCCAAAGTACAGCATTTTTGTGGCTTGCTCACTTGTTCCTTGGTGGGAAGTATGTTCCCTCGTAGTAAGTGTCCCGTACTAACAACACAACCAGACTGGTTGATAACCTCCACGGAAGAGAACATCAGCAAAGCTGAGTGCACCACTCGGCAGGTAAACGCCTGTCGACGCCCACTGTCCAGTACCCAATGGAGCGACATTTCGGAAGGGACTGATGAGGAAGCCAAAGAAGCTGGCGAAAGAAAGAGCGTTGGCGAACTTAGTATCTGACCGGGATGTTGGACTGGACTGAAATTTCTCTCTGGTCTCACCGTAAAATAGTATCCATCTAGTCTAGGGGGATGAGCCACAGTAGTAAATCGAACATTCAGGTTGTCAGCTACAGTTAACTCCAGCGTTTGTGGCTCAGACTCGGCGGTACTTTGGTAAGGAACCTTGCCGATCAGATGGTTTACAAACAGGCACTGGACAGACTCGTCCAGTGAATGAGTGAAGCAAGAGCATGTTCCTGGTTGGTAAATACGAACCTGATGAAATAAAATACAAAGTTAAAGGTGGTCTTGTATGGAACGTATGGCATAACACTTAATGATTAGATTCCAATACAAAAAAATCCCAGTGGTGTACAATTTGCGATCCTGCCAACCAATGGTCTTTCCGATGATGGTCACCGTTTTAACCTACCACTGTTACTTAACCGTCCCGAAACTGATTCAACGAAAAAAAGCTCTGTTTAAATAAAAAAAATCTAATCTCACTGGGCTTGGCCTTAATGTCTCAGTCACTTTACCATTACGAGTTGTTGCTTTTTGGAGTGAACAGACTACATTTTTGCCGTTAAAGGGGTAGTCAATGGGTGAGAGAAGAGGAACTCTAAAGAGCGTATCTTTAGAATACAGATCAAATGAAAAGGAGACAACCGATAAATAACTCTGACTCGTAGAAGAGAAATAATTA
This sequence comes from Stylophora pistillata, assembly GCF_964205215.1. Lineage (NCBI taxonomy): Eukaryota > Metazoa > Cnidaria > Anthozoa > Scleractinia > Pocilloporidae > Stylophora > Stylophora pistillata. The sequence continues at coordinate 21,436,260 of NC_142519.1, read as the reverse complement.
TTGCATTAAGACTCTTACCTTGAGATTATTGCTATTCTTCGTTTTAAATGTAAACGTTGATAAAGCACGGTTGGATTCGAGAGGTGTCGCGTTTGGCCCGCGAACCTGTTTTTTAAGGACCCGCTCACCATTCACGACTTCGATTTTAACGGTGTATGCTTTTGGTTTAGGGAGACCTTCAACTTCTAATTTGGTCAAATCTACAGTGTACTCGAGCGCTGCCAGCCAAGTGTAGTCAACGGGCCCTGTTAATGTGTTAGTTCCAAGTGGAGGCTCTCCGCGGAACATGGCTCCATTCATTGCAAATTCTTGGCCCAGGTTTTTCCATTTTTCACAAGTTGTTTCTTCAGACATGTTGAGCTTTGAGCCAGGCTGTCGGTCGTTCACCGAGTCATCATGTTTAAGTACTTTTCCCAGTATTTCCGTGGTTTCCTTTTTATACAGTAGGGGATTTACTTGATGCGCATGCCAAATGAGGTCAAAGTCATAGCAAGGCACAAGAAACGTCCCTGGATTATCTCGCTTGAGCATGAGATGTAATTTATACCTCTCCATTGCTTTAGTCAAAAATTTCTTATCTTCATAGTGAGGTAAGGACACCTGATAATAAAAGACTCTTTGTCGAGCGCAAGCAGCTGCGATGTCATACTCAATTCTTGATTTGAAATCTTGCGCATTGTCAGCAGCGGCCGTCAGGTCAACTTCAAAAGGTTCGCCAGGATACAACTTTTCCCATAGAGCTTTGGCCTTAACAAGCCCTTTCTGACGCTGCTCTCCGCTTAGAATCTTGTGATCTAGTAGTATAGAGACAATTTCGTTGCAGTCCCTTTCATAATTGACAGGTGACAGCATGTGCACGTGCCAAACCCATGCGATGTCGAGTGGTGCCGCAATTTCTGAGGTGGTGGATTGAGCGAGCAAAGGCAGGCAGAAAAGCTCATACCTAAAAGAAAAACAAGGTTAAAAATACTTCAAATCAGTTTAGAGTCAAGTAAAGGCTTCCTTGCAATCCGACTGTAAAGACTCCATGGATGGGAGGATACCATGGGTGCGCGATACATTTCAGGACAACAAGATTGATTGAAATCGTTGATTTTCTCATTCTGTTCTTTCTCTCGCTGTTTAGTGAGCCCACACTTTAACTTTCTACTCCTTCTTTTCAGTCTCCTCACTCAGTTCAGTGCTTGGTACTCGGAAATTAAAACTTAGTGAGAGTGGGGACCTCACTAAATCAATCCCCATATCTGATGATGATATTGCACTCTACCTCTTTTACATTATTGTAACAGACACGTCGAACTTGAAATTCACCTAATTTTTTATGATGTGAGCTTTTGGGAAAGAAACGATACTAATCTATGAATTATATTCGGGACGTGAAAAATAAATGAGAAGGTCAGCATTTGAACTGTTCCCTTGCTTTTTCGATAAGATTATTTTCGTGACGTGTAGACAAACGTACTTTTTGTGAGACGTGTGAGTTTTCTTTGATTACTTAAGAACATGTGACTATTCTTTCGCTTAAACATGCCTCGGTAGCCAATAAACTTCAGTGTGTCGTAAAGGGAATAGTTTCCGAGACTTTATGGCAATTGTTTACGGTACGGTTTCTCTGTAAGGTGCTGTTACTCGGTAATTCAAAACCTATCGGTGAAAAGGGAAACTGTGGGCTTTTTATTTCGATCCCAAAGGCCATACCCGTAAACGTTTCAACTGAGTGATTAATAGTACAGTTGAACCAAACTTACCTTCTTATTGCATTTTGAACGAGCGGACTAGAGTATAAACTTGGATGGTCATCAACGAGCTGTAAGAACTGACGGTGCGCAACAGCTGCCTCCACTAAATCGATGCTGAGTTTAAATCTTACCGCGTGACATGCCGATTTACATTTGCACTGAGTCATATCTCTCAATAGTGATGAAAAATATTCAAAGTTTTAATTCATTAATTGCTGCAATTAAAATATTGTACATTGTAAAATAAAGTAATTTATCCGTTTTATCATGCTTTCCGTTAACTGTGTCCTCATGCTCTCTTGATTCCTCGAATGTTTCGCTGACAATTTTCGTATTGGAGTCTTTATCCCCATCGTGTGTCAGATGCGAGCTTCGAGTAGTCCTATCGGATTGCTCTAGGTTTACTGTTTTCATTTCCAAAGTGTAGAGTTTTAAAATCATACCTTTTCTTAAGTTCTTATGCTTCTTTAAGATCTTATGTTCCCACCTAAAGGCGGAGACAAATGTTAATTATTGCCATTCTTTATTTATTACATTGTAAATGTATTATTCTGGCATGTCTGATCGCCTAAATGAATGTTTTGCATCTCAATTCTCTCAAAGCACCTGTTCAACGAATTTCGAGGATACATTATAAATGACGGTTAAATAAAAAGGCCTCTCTTTTTAGGAAAATCTTTTATATAGTAAGAAAAGCAATCTTTCCTATCTACCATTATAGCTCGGGATCTCCAGGACTTAATATTGGACTAAACTGCGAATGATTTCAAAAATTGTGATATTTGCATACGTAAAATTAATCCAGTTGAATACGCGTTACAAACGCACACCTCTTACTGATTATGAACGGTTGTTTGGTATGAGTGCGTCAAACTTTATCAATTAAATAGCCATTTGAATAATTGCAAGTCATGTCGATAACATTTGGATAATCGTCACAAAGGTAAGAAAGTTCGCGATACTGGACTGATTAGATATTCAGACAAGTCTAATGAAAAATTTATTGGGAGACTCGGACTCAAGGTATGACTAAATGCTTCTGGCCTTGCGAGATTTCAGCACAAAGGTGACAGATCTATCCTACTCATTCCCATCAGATAAATTTTACAAATTTCACAACAAGTAAGTATTAGAAACCGGGAATACATGGAGTTTATAATCTTGGTGTGCTCATATCTGCAAGTTTGTTCAGGTGTCCTAGAAAGGTCTCTTCACGTCCTAAATGGGAGTGATTTTATATCAGGTTCTTGCAAAGCCTAACATTGAATGCCACATTTTCCATTAGTCCAAATCAGCTTGTATGGTATGTTTTTTTTTTGTTCTAGGCCTTCCTTTTTCATCATTTAAAGTAGCATGTTGTGAAAACAAAGTTATAAGATGACTTCGGTTGCCATACTTTCACCTGTGAAAAGCGCAAAAATTGAAACTTTTACCTGATATGCGATGTGCTTGGCTTACATCTAGCCTTTGCTATACAATTCTATGTTGTCTTTAGATATTGCAAACTTACGAGATGAGAGCATCCTAGATCTTACATTCAATTCAGCTTTACTTAGATGTTTGATTCCTTGATATTGCTATGGTATTTGTGGTCTGGTGTAATGAATTTTAGAGGAATTTCAAATATGCTATGGGTTGAGGAGAAACCTTTTGCTAACAGCTTGCCTAGTGCATGTCTTGGAACCTGTTGAGAACTTGTGTGATGGGAAGTTTTTGGCTTGGTAATGGTTCTGTGATAACTTTTGACTGAACTTGTTAACAGGTGGTGGCATGATATGTTCACATAAATACTTGTTTTATTGTCAATGTTTCTCATCATTAAATCTAAGTAGAATTGTTTAATTTTAGAGTGGTGGGCAGCTTCCTTAAGCAGATCCACTGTTAACTTACACATAAGCCACAGTAAACTAGGTCTACCTCTTGAGATAAGGTTCCAACACTTGTTCTTAATTCGCTTTCTGAATTGAAGTGGCGGATGGCCACTCTTTTATCTTGTTTAAAACAGTTTTGAAGTCACCCAGAAAAATTCAAAATTGCCTTAAAGCTTAGGTGCTGTTTTTTTTTTCCTTTTTTTTTAATGGTGAGTCTAGTTCATGTGTGAATGGTGTAACTTTTTTCCTTTTTATCTCATCATTTGTGGTGTTTTATTTTACTTTTAGTAATGCCTTGTTTTATAATTATTTAGGGACACACATAATATATGAGCGCAAGTTTCTACTGGAATTGCACAATTCTCCAGTGTCACGCACACCTCCACAGAATCTGCCAATGATACCAGGTGTAACTTGTGATGCAAAGTTGAAGCCAGGGGTTCGCAAAGACAATGGCATCCATGGCTTTGCAACAGAGTGTGATAAGAATGGCAATGGTAAGGAAACACATCCTTAATTGTAGCTTTTAATTTTTTCATCCCATAGTTAACAATTCAAACTGCTTTCTGTAAATGTACACATGCAAGCCTAATTACTAAGTTCAATATGCAATGAACCAGTGGAATGTCTACTGTCATGTGTGTCTACTGCAGAAACACTCGTAACTGCTGTAATTTGTGCGTTGTTAATCCTAGGTGCTGTAGATAACCTATTGAGGCCCATGTTTACTGTATTTAGTCCTTACACTTTCTTCACTTTGAAAATTAAGATTTCAAAACGAAAAGAGAAAAACAAAAAGGAAAGGGCAGTTGCTCTTAGCTTTCCCAGAAAATCATAAACCCTTTGCATCCGAACATTTGTATGCATATTCTACTCACCGTTTATTTGCACATTTTCTAAGCTGTTGACAAGGAGAATTTGTTCAACAATCAAGAGCTTCTTTAGTTGGTGATCACTTCCTTTATTCTTGTGAACTTAATGTGTGATTCAGGGGTTGTATTGTTGGGAGAAATTAGATCTTAGTCACTCCCAGGGATTGAAAGGTAAAATCAAACAAACAGCAAAAGAGTTGTTAGAACCATTTTTCTTTTTACTTCTTTTTTCAGGAGAGGTACCCACCCAGTTTGAGATGGACATCTAATAGTTAGCTGCGATGATTATTTCAGGAGCCATTGTCTGATAGATTATGCAGTTGCACATTGTCAAAGATCAAGTGTTGTCATTGAGTGGGTGTAAATATTGTGATGTGGAGTGTGGAGCAAATGAATGGTGTTGATAAGAAAATCAGTTGTAATGAGCAATTGGAATTGGTTATTTCTTGTCAACCATGAAAAACAAAAAAAAACACAAAATGTTTAAAAAGAAGAATGACTTTTGTCATCTGATATTGTACATAAAAATTTGCTTTCTCTTGACTCTGTCAGAGCAAATGTCCAAATAAAGTGCTTGGACCCAAAACTAATTTAATTTTGTGAATTTTTTGTTGGGTTGTCATATCCTGGAGTATTTTCAGTTCAATCCCTCCACTACGTGTTAGTCGTAGGGGCCTTGTAGCCCATATTTGTAACTGCTGGGACTGATCTCTGGGTTTCTGTTGCATGAAGCCACCAAGCCACCACTTGACAGTCTTGTTCAGAAGCACAGCATAGAATAAATGACTCCAGCGAGGATTTGAATGTAAGCTTCCCGTTTAGGAGTGGGAAGGAGAAATCATTATTTTCAAGGGGGCACTCCTGAAAGTGAACTCTCAATTTTTATTCTTTGGGTTTTGCTGTTGTTCATAGAATTTGATATTTCATCAGCAAAATATTTGAGGATTGGGGCTAATTTATTGTTTTGCGTAATCTCCTTACACATTTAGTCAACCAAAAACTCATCTCCCCTTTCCAAAATGGGCTGATATATATGTATATATATCAGCACCCAAATAAAAATTCCGTATTCAGTAAAGATCATATGTTTTCAACAAATTTTTAATGATCTTGTGGACTAATGTTTGTGTTCAAACCCTTTGAGGTGGGATCGTGGTGGTCTTCATTTTTTTGGCCAAAGCAAGATTAGAAATGACTTAATTAATTTTGTTAGGTTAATATGGTCTTCTTGGGTTGTCAGCATCTTGAATGTACTTTCATAAAATAAATATTGGCTATATTCACATTTTTGTCGTCAATTAGACGCCGACCTAGATATTAGTGAAAAGGGAACTGGAACAGTCACAGATATCCCAGGCTTAGCACCTGTAAACCACACAACTAGTCACAGTCATCCCAGGCTTAGCACCTGTAAACCACACAACTAGTCACAGTCATCCCAGGCCTAGCACCTTTAAACCACACAACTAGTAAAATCAATATGTTTGTTCGATTTTCCTATTTTTTCTGTTCCTCCATCCTCCAGTGAGCTGCTTCTCAGGATAAAATGCGCTTGTGGTCGTTTCATAAATGTTCATTTGGAAAGAGCTCTATTATGTTTCGACTTCACGTTTCTCTTCTCTGTATTATTTTTTTTTTTTTGAGTGCAACTGCTGATGAAATGATCATGAATGACCACACGCTGGCACAAGTGTTACAGTGCAACTTCTTTTATTTCACAAATTCTTAATAATATTTCTTTTAAGCATTTCTGAACGGCAAGAAAGTTATAAAGAGGAAACAAGTTTTTTTGTTTTGTTTTGTTTTTTTTTTTAAGACACGCCGACCAATGGGAATGAAATTTGAAAAAAGGAAAACTGAGTGGGACACTTCGATCTGAACAGAAGTTGACTCCCTATGTGTCCCTCTACCTGCCTTCCTTTAGGGTGGTGAGTTCTCATACACAATTCGTACGCCTCCTGGTAAATTATCTTGATCAAGATACTCCCACGGGAACTGTCCAGAACCTGGCATTGCAAAATAAATTTCGGTGTAATACTGAAACTGGAAAGCCACTCCCTTCTTTTGCCAATCGGCCCAAAGTTTATCGATAAAACCGTGAAGAAGCCAAAATTCTGGAGAAAAAGACGCCGTGGAGTGGTGAAGCATGGTGCCTCCTACACAATCATGAAATTTCGTGTGGAATTGCTCACGAACTGTCTGTTCAAAGAGAGTAAAATTCTCAAGCTGGATAAGATCACGCACTTTTTGCAGGTTCGGTAAAGAGCAAGAAAAGTTAAATTCTCTTTTTATGCAGCCTCCACCGGCAGACCAAGGCAAATGGAATTTTTTCTGCTGGAATGGTCCGTTTCTAACACAGTTATTTGGCAATATGCCATTACCGCCCAGACCGCTAGGGCGTGGGCTCCAAACGGCCGCTTGTGTCCAGTGTTCTGACTCTCTGGTCCAGTCCCAGTAAGGAATTGTGATGCGACAGTCAATTTGACGAAGAAAGTTTTCGAACTGCATCAAATACCATCTGTGCCAGGGAAGAAATATTTGAGGCATGTGATGAAGAAATTTGCTCGGTATTCTTGAATGCAGAGTGGTTATATGCTCATAATAACTTTGGTATTGAGGGCTAGAAGAAGCCAGTTTAAAGGCGTTAATAAAGCGCTGTCGCTCTATTGGGCTCATGGCGGTAAATTGTTTTCGTATTCGATAACAAGACTCTAGGTTGCCATCGTGACAGTGACACCTCCTGTGACACTGATCAACACTTGATGTACTCTCTTCGCAAGGCATCTTGGTCCCTAAAGTTACGAGAAGGTGACATGACATTTCCCTAACTCAGTTATGCAGTTTATTTGACAGCTAAAATTCCCTGATATGGATGATACGATTAACATGCGCGTATATCGTTACCTTATTTAAATTTTCGAGTGTATCTGTTCAGTCACCCACTGACTGACGTTATCATTGACTAACTGCTTGATAAACTGATACAGACGTATACCAACCAGTGATTGAATGGAAATGGGATATGCTGAGGATTCATTGGCTGACTTACAGACTGATTCATTGATTGATTGATACTCCTAAGAAATGATCTATCAACTGTCTGACAACCTGAATGTCTGACTGACTGTCATTTACCGATTGACTTACCTACTGACTGACTGATCATGTATTGAACTGACCTACCGACGGACTGACCGAAAGACTAACTAAATCAGACCAACTTACCCACCCACCCACGGACTCACTAAACGACTGACTGATTGGTTGTTTGACTAACTGACCCACCGACAGACTGACTGACCGACTAACTGATTGACCTGCTGACCGAGAATTTGACCAATTGAAATTTAGGAGCATAAACACAAATTGGATGTCACCGATTTTCATTTTTTAAAAAAAATTACATTTATAGCCATGTTAACATATTGAAGGGACTCTCATGTAGTGTGTGCACCTGTCACATAGCCTCGCAGTGTTGTGATTTCTTGATGGGGACACGTTTCAGAAAGACTCAATGCTGTCATCAGAACATAGCGACGAAATGTTGATAATAGGTTTCCAAGGCAACGAGGAACAGAAAGGCAATCAATTGTGGCCTGTGAAACGTAAAAAGAACTCAATATCGACACGGGAACATAAGCACCAAGCTAGTTCAAAGAAGACTGAAAATAAGAAAATTGATTTTTTATACTGATGAGGGCTGATCTCAGTAACAATCGTTGAATTTTGGAAAATAAAGTCCAAACCGAATTTAATAACAATGGTTCACTCCGAATCAGAGCGACATTAATCGTTGAGTTTCGATCTCGCTCGATAAAGATGAATAGGTCGGAAAAGACAGACCAGGTGACGTTCTCTTGGGTAAAAGAGATCTCCAGGCGAGGACTGAGAAGAGGTTTAAAAGGCCGCATTAATGACTTACTTGAAGAGATTTACAATCCTTGTCACGAAGACTCTGGTTTCTACTTTCTACAGCTATAAAGAACCTTTGGGAATGATCTGAACACTCCTGAATAACCATAGCAGCGCAATTTTCTATTTGTTGTGACGATGATAGAACAGTTCTGCCCAATAGTGTGAACAGCAGAAGAAGAACATGTACTACACCAAACATGATTGTTGAGCAAAGACGGTGGATTGTAGAAAAGGTGTTAATGTCTAGTAGATAACGGAAAGGCCGTTGTCAAAACTGGCTAACGACGCGCAATGGCAAAATTGGTTTCTTTTATCTCGTTTGTCGGTAACATCTATCCTTGATTCCCCCTTACAATATCAGCCCTGAATAACACAATAAGGTCATATGGATAAACCAAATGATCACCAACCATAGAAGCTCCTGATTGGTTAAACACATTCTCCTTGTCAGTACCTTAAGAAAAGTACGGAGAACAGTATCGGGAATACGCACACTGACGTTAGAATGAAAAAGGTTAAGATGGTTATGTAATTTTAATTTCCGATCAGTGAACAAAAAAAAAAAAAAAAAAGAAAGAAAAACTGCAGGCAATTACCAACCTCAGCAAATCACGATGAGGCAGCTGCAAATGTTAATCATTTTCCCCAAAGTCGACTCGTGGGATCTTTTTATTTTTGTTTTTCACAAGCTCTTTGATATAAGAACTTCTAGCTCTACAGGTACAGGCAATGTACTAACTTGGCGCCTCGAACAGCACATGTCACCTAAAAAGAACAAGCATGCGACTACCAGAAATTTGTATTTTGGCTATTTACAAAAGAATATATTCAATTCAAACTGAATCAAAAGTTGAATTACTGCTGGAGACTCGGAAACGTTATTGTTAAGACTGAACTAGAAATCAGTGGGATGGGAAACCTTCACTTAACATAACCCAGCGTAAATTGAACTCTTTATTTCTCCTAATTGGTTTTTAGGAATCATTAGCTAAAATTTATATCCGGACACTTTTACTGCATTATCCATGAAAAGACACATTACAACAACACGCTTCTTGTTTTTCAAAGGAAAGATTGATATCGTATCCTCTTTCTGTGGACCATGCTGTCCTTTCGCCTTCCTAAATAATCATGATATAGCATGTGTCCTAACAGTTTCAAAGGAATGATAGATATCGTTTCCTCTTTCTGCGGACCATGCTGTCCTTTCGCCTTCCTAAATAATCATGATATAGCATGTGTCCTTACAGTTTCAAAGGAATGATAGATATCGTTTCCTCTTTCCGTGGACCCTGCTGTCCTTTCATCTTCCAAAATAATCACGATAAGAAGACAAATGATATTTTTAAGCTACATGATGCGAACCAGGGTGACAAGCAAGCTATCCAGTTGAATTCCCAAATTGGATCACACACACTAGTGAGTGGTGATGTGGCTGTTCGTCTTTCAGCTTTACTATCTAAGAACCATATATGATCATTTTCAGTCAACAGAAGTTTGATCATGATGTTTATTTTCATTTTTATTTTATGTGCATATGGTTTAATTAAGAGGCGAACTCCTGCTTGACTCAGCACGCAAACACCACTGAAATAATGGATTTAGAAAAGTCTTTGGAATAAAAGCTGTGATTCGATCTACCATCTTCCAACGTAGGAGGAAAATTTGTTTTGGACAGTCCACCCGGCCGAGTAGACCGCCTTCTCATTTTGGTTTACTAATCAGACTCCAAGGATTGTAGTATTACTGACTTTCATCAGTATATGTCGCTGCGAAGAACTGATGTAAAATTGTACAAGATGAAAGGGTAGAAAACTATTTACTCGCTCGCCGACAATTTCTTGAGAAGGTAAAAAATTAGATCCATTTAATTTTGAACGATCACTACGATCTTTCCAAGTTGATTTAAGGGTATGTAAAAGACAAAAACACGTAAAAAGTTTACGTGTTTTTGTAAAAGACGTTTTGTTTATAGCATAAAGCAGAAAACTGTCAACTTAAAGTATTTGAATCTCCCACTTGTCAAAGATTATCTTGCGCCAAGAATGTGGATGAAAGGACTTATCCCTCCTTTGCAGTTAACGGTTAAAATAAATTACAACTATAAATGATAACTTGGGTTTATGAAATATACGAAATGTAAACGTACTAGACTAAAAATGAAAGAACTTTGGCGAGGACTCATTTTCATTGCTTGTTGTGGAAACATTTAGAATTTACATGTAAACAACAAGTGTTTTGTATAAGTATGAGTCCATGAGGTGATAACAAGCAAAGAAAATTTTTTCTCTCAGTTTTTTTCATGGTGAGCTTGGAACTTATCACATCAGTCAGACACAAACACAAAGCTGTGTGACTTTTAAACAAAATTTTGCAGCCTTGAATCAAGTGTGGAATCTCCTGGATTTTTATAGTTGATTTTAACTCCACCCGGTAAGTTATGATTATCTAACAGCTCCCATGGATACCGTCCACTCAAAGGCATCTCAAAGGTGATATTTATGAAATACTCGAACGTGTGACCAGTTCCGTTAATCTGCCAATCCGCCCAGACTTTATCTATGAAGCTGTGATGAATCCAAAACTCCGGAGAGAACGAAGCCGAGTGCTGTTTTAACATATGACCGCCAACACAGTCGTGAAAAGTAGGGTGAAGTTTTTCCCGAACAAACTTTTCAAACGCAAGAAAATTTTCATACTTTGTTATTTTTTTAATCACGTCTTTGCTTGGAAGGAAGCATGACATGTTAAAACGTCTTTGTAAACAATTTTGTCCAGTATCTTCAGGTATAAAGAAAGCGTCTTTCTTAAAAGGTCCGTCTCTAACGCAATTATCAGACAAAGTTCCGTCACCCCCCAAACCGTGAGGACCCGGATTCCAAAGATCGTTTGTCTCCGTTCCTCGGGCCCAATGTTTCTCGTCCTTACTCCAGTCCCAATAGGGAATTGTAACTCTGCAATCAACCTGACGAAGGATGTTTTCAAACTCCAGCAAATACCACCTGTGCCAGGGTAGAAAGATCTGAGGCATGTGATGGAGGAGTTTGGTAGGCATCCGGGCATGCACTTTGCTGATTCTTCTGTAATCATCTTCATGAATAGGGTTTGTTGCAGCGGTTTTGATAGCACCAACAAATCTTTTTCGCTCCTGTAGGGTCATAGCTGTGAATTCCTTTCTAATCCGATGACAGAATAACAGTTCGCCATCGTAACACATACATTGCCGTTCACATTCATCGAGCCATGGGTTCTTGCCATGACAGATTATTGGATTACCTGTAAATTAATTCAAAGACAAGTGATTTAGAGGGTCGTTGAAGGAGAATGTTTCTGTCTAGATCAACGTACCGCTGAACGACATTTTTCTCTAAATTATTGATTCAGTTTAGCACTGAGCAAAATGCGTTTTGAAAAATAGGAGACAGAAACCTTTGTATCTCCTGTTAATTTTCTTCTAAACTTCTGTTTGACTTAAAGTGTACTTTGACTTCCACTTTTTCCGCATCTTCTTGCCTGTCACCCGATGATTCTGTAAAATGTTGATTAAGGTATTGAATTTCATTTCTGGTGGCTCACAAAAAAAATTAGGTTAATGAGTAATACTCGACTCCTATCGACCAAGTCCATCCCCAGTCGGAGAAGCTAAGCTTTCTAAAAGCGTGGGGTCACTGTCAAACAGAAGGCACACACCAGATTGTTAAATCGTGTATATTGAACCATAAGCCGTGTTACCTAATGTGACTAAGAAGGCCCCCTCATGACACCCCAGGACCCTCCAGGACCCTCCAGGACCCCCTAGCTACGCCCTTGATCTCAACACCCTGTGAAGTTTCTGTGACAGTCACGCAAGACCTATTCATATCCCGAAAGGTATGGGTAGAGAGTGGCACTGTGCGAATGACATCATGACTTGCCTAAGAACACAACACAATGACCCCCTGGTGTTGAGTGCACTAACCAATCATGCCCGGTGTTTTCAGGCGTCCTCCCCTTACTCAGGTCTCAACAAATAAACTAAAACGACGAGGAATACTTAACCTGTCATGTATCGTTTTAACCCAGCGTAGTTCAGGCTTGGACACAAGTTGCTCTGTTTTATCAAACTCGCTGTCATAATCAAGAGTGAACGGTACGAAGTAAGGAGGTTTCCAGAACAGCGGGGAACAGACAGGCAGTCAACAGCTTTCTACAACGAAACAAGTTTAAACGTACGCTTTAACATTTGAAACTTTCCTCCGCAACCTTCCTCGTAATCTTGTCTTATAAACTAGGTCCTCGAACTTTTATTGTGAGTAAAAGAGGTGCGTCAGATCTAGGAGTTTACTGAGAAATTATCAATGCTAACTCGATTAGCTGATTTAATGATAAATTCATGTAAATCTAAAGGTTTATATGGCAATGAATTGCCTAAATACTGTGTTTGGTCATAAGTAGGGTTAAATAGATAAAAAATACATTACAATACGGAAAAATTGTCCCGCAAAAAATTGTTATTCTTTCATGAAATACCTGCACTTCCGCGCAATTTTGAAACAGCTGATCTGGGTTCCTTTCCTCCAGGGCCTGGAAAATTTCATGGAAATTAGAAGCACAGTTTTTGATCGTCATTTTCTGACATAACTCAATATTTTCGACAGATCTCACACAGAGCATTAAGATCGCAATGACAAAGACAAGCTTGTTACGCTGTGGAACCATGTCGGTGATCTTCTTTTCAAGTGTATCTAAATTCATCATGAAATACGAGGGTTATATATATATGAATATATTTAAAAACAGCTCATTTCCTTCCTCTTGCCGTGGCAATTTAAAGGACACTGACGAGATTTGTATACACAATCGCGACAAAAACCTAATCTCAGTAAATCAACAGGGTGACATGGTTTCTTCCTTGCTACATATTAACATTTCAAACACCTTATTTTGCTATTGTTTCCAATCATTTATTAGAAAAAGCCTCCGGAGGCTGTTCAACAATATGCTTACAAGTTATTTCCTCTTTATGAAATAGCTATCTTCGATTGTTTAGAAATCGTTAGGTATATTGATCTAATTCTTTAACAGACATTGTGATTTTGTCAACTGTACAATAACGAGGAAACATCATCAAATTTTCGTTTTCCTTGTAAGCATTCAATTAATATGAAAATAATAGAGAGATTTTGACAATTTAGCACGTGGAAAATGGAATCGTACGATGTTACCTTTGCAGGATAGGGTGTACGTGATTGTGTGAAAATGTCGAGCCAAGGGAGACAGGTTAGTACCTTATCGGCCGAGCTCTCGGAGCGATCAAATTTCCAAATCGTCATATTGTCCCGTTTAGATAAATGCAGGACTAAAACACATTTCCTGAGACACTGAAAAAACCCGACACAGAGACATTGGGTGGCAGACTTTGCATAATCTCAAGAAAGTCCAGGCTGCCAAAATCATAAGACAAGTCTAAGGCATTCGTGTCATGTATGTATTAGAGGTGCGTCCATACCCAGCCATTAATTTCATACTATGACTGAGCACTGCTGAAGTAAATCTCGATCTTTATGATACAGGAGAAATTTTACATGAAAAATTACTGATCAAAAGTCGGTTGGTTTACTTCAAAGATTTTTCCAAATGAATCAGAGAGAAAAGGGTAAGTCATCCTACCCCACCCCCGTTTGGCAAAAAGCCAGCCATAAGCCCTCCCTCTTTTTTTAATGTTTTTTCTTTTTTTTAATGACACAAATTACTAGTTGACCTACAGTTGATGTAACAAGATACTCAAAATTCGTACAAGGCAAAGCCGATAATACAAGCAAGATTTTATTAAAAATTGTGTCTTCTTACTTAACAAATACAAATTTATCGAAAAGTCAGTTGATGCATATAGCTATAACCACTAAAATTGCAACAAAAACCCATTCTATGATGGAAGACCTCTTTTGCTAAACAAGATGCGTGATTAATATTTGAAAATATTCTGTAAGCTTCGTTGAAAAATATACAAAGCAGAAAGTTTGCGGAAAATTTGAAACTAGTAGTGCTATTTTGAAAATGTGATTTTCACTGAGTGTATCAATTTTGGATCTTATGTCAATTCTTGAGTTATGATCGCCAATATTATCCATGCCATCCCTTGGGGAACTTAGGAGCACAAGCGGTATTATTCAGTGACGATGATGATGATGATGATGATGATGATAGGAGCAGCCGTATGAAAAAGGAAGTGCAAAGATGGCCTGTAGCGGAAAATTGAAGAATCTAAATAGTCGGAGTGTGTTTTCAATTTTGCAAAGTTTAAGCTTTTTTCAGATAAATTTTGACGAAACTACCGAGTAGAGAAAATTTTCATATAATTCAGGGAAACTTTTTCAAACAATAAATTTTTCCTTAAAAACTAAGTTTGAAACTTAAGGAGGGTCTATACCCTCCTTCTGACTTAGCAAGGAAGATCAGTCGCAGCATTCATACCATTCAACAAGTTAGGAGCGATATCCTTTACAATTTGCTTCACCATATCCCAAAGGTCAGAAGCCACGTAAAAATACTTTTCCGGTGGACTAGAAGCCACCTCCATTATCTCTGCTATTCCATTAAAGTAGCGACCAACGCCGACAACGTAAATTTCTACACCACTTTTCTTTGATTCTTTGGTCTTTGCTATGGTGTCAGAGGGGGAATCGGATGTTTCATATGTGACGAGGAAAACTATCTTCTTGTCTGGATCAAGAAGTCCGCCTAAAAGACATGGAACAAAACCCAAATTAATTTAGGGGTGAACGAAGGAATATAAATCACCCTTGTGAGTTTCATGTAAAACTTCTTGATTGAGAATACATTATGCGTAGTTTGGACAAAGGCTGACGATTTCGTTATGCAGCATTACCATTTATGGAATACATTACCATTTATGGAATACATATGCGTAACCTAGGATTACTTGACTTGATTATTCCTAATGCTGAATCTCTTCTCAAAAATTCCGGAGCTGAGAAGGTTTCATTACATTTCACAGCCATTTATGCAACTTATTAACAGGATGTAATATCCTAAAGGGCTAGTATTATTTCTTATATTTTCCCCTTTTTTCAGTCTCATTCTCATACGAAAGGGAAGTAATATTAATTACGATATGAGTAGGAAAATTTACCTGCCAAGCGATCTTCAAATAGTTGCATGGCTTTCACCAACGCAGCATGAGTGTTAGTTCCCCCTCCTGGGTGAGTGATTCTATTCATCTCACTGGCTGCGAAATATCCCGCCAAAAAATTGACTGTTCACAGTGGCTGAGTCCGAGAATGTGATCGCTGAATACTTGAGGTCAACGTAGATGTTTTTCACAACTAATAGCTAACGAAGCGCCTTCTTTGCCTTCTAGAATTCACAATATCCAACTTTTTCTGAGCCATCCATGAGAACAACAACATCGTGAGCCTCTCTTGGAGAAGGTCTTTGGAATAAACTCCGAAATCCAGCACCAATTGGAGGCTGCTGAGATTTAGTTTTTACGAAATTTTCTTCGAGTCTCTTTGCATTTGCTTTGTCACTCGAAACAGGACGAGCTGAAAAAAACCAATAAAATGAATCCCCTGATATCATCTAAGACTAATTGACTAATAATAAAGACTGATAGTTTCTAAAGAAACTGTTTGGGGTTGTGTCGGTGGGGTAACGAAATAATTTGGATAAATCAACAAAGTTGAAATGGTAAATTGGCCACCGTTACGATTATAAAAGCTGACGTTTCGAGCGTTAGCTAGACCTTCGTCGGAGCGAATGACGAAGGGCCGGGAACGACACTAGTTGAAACACAACAGTAAAGTATGAGACAAGTTCTCATTCCTGTTTTTTTTTTTTTTTTTGCTTTTTTTTTACTGTTTTGGTCTATACATCATCAACGTTGTCACTTTCTTTTCAGTTGTAATTGTAAGTGTCCTAAGAGAAACTCTCTGGACCTATACACTGTGTGACTTGTGACGAAAACGAAACACGTCAAATGAACGAGCGGAATTTCAAATACAGTTTTGAGGAGTAACAAACCCTAACACCTGTACACCTGTTTTATTTTTGAGTTTAAAACTAACACGAAAACTAAACAATGTTAATATTCCCTGTTTAAAATTAAAACTTCCGATCGAAAGTAAATTTGTACATACCTGAAGAGGGATCTTCAAAAACTCTTTTTGCTTCTGCCAACGCAGCCTGAGTGTTAGTTGATCCTGGGATATGGGGAAGGTTCTTTATGTTAATTCCTGCCTCCGGATTAACAACGAAATTGAAATCGGTCGTGGCAGTACTTGCAAATGTAACTGCCGCGTATCTCTTGTCATATCCTACTTCTGACGCAATGTCAAGCATGTTCTTCAAGGCTTGCTTTCCTTTTTCGTAGTTGCAGTCCCCAATCGAGCCTGAACGATCCAGAATCACCACGATATCTTCCTGTGAGACCTGCCTCTTGTTCCGTCCAATCTGAGACAAGATCGAGAGGGGTATTGATCACCAGTTTAGTTGCGTTCTCATTTTTCGTCGGAACATGTTGAAAAGCTAAAAAAGAACATAAGAGTATAGGAATGAATAAAAGCTATTTAATCATTAACATGCTCTCCACAAGTAAACTAACAGATGCTTCACTGCCACCTAACCTTTACACAGTCGAAATACGTTCACGTGTACTAACTTGAATCGAAATCCTAAGCAAGTCAAGTTTGTACCGTATTTTTACAGAGTATATGTTTTTGGGGAAAGTTCTCCTTTCGCCCATCAAACACATTGCGGTCATAGAGAAATTTGAGTTTTACACAGGCATAGTTATGTACTCGATAAAGATTTTATGAGCAGCTAAACCAGCGTTTTTCTTGCGAAAAAAAAAAACCAATCGACTGTGGTTATTCCGCCATAAAAATAGGTTCAGTTTATCCAGATGAAAATTCGAAATCATTCTACCCCTTCGATTATGCAGTGATCTTTCAACGTCAGATAAAACAAAGAGTTCTCCTTATCTTAGTTTATCTGCTCTGATAGCCAAATCTCGTTCGTTTTAGCTTTTAAAAATTCCTTGATAGTTTAAATGTAATATCTCAAGAGCAATACAATAAGTTTGAAGCTATGCTGTTGATGAGGAAACCGCACATCGGGCCACTAAATTCGGTGACAACTGGGGAGGATCGGATCGAGTGGGTGAAACACTCTCGTCTTTTGGGTGTTACTATCGATGAGAGACTTTCATGGAACCACCACCTTACTAATGTAAAAAAAATTTTGTAAACAAACTTTGCCTATTGAAAAGGAGTTCGTTCTTCAACAGAAACGCCCGATTGGATTTATACTTCAAGATAATACTACCATTAGTTCTATACGGCCCTTGACAAAATATCTGCTAGGTTTATCAGGGAATGTGCTGATCTTATCTGTGTGCCGATATGTAATATTTTTAATCAATCTATTAGCCAAGGGACGTTCCTAGACGACTGGAAATATGCAAGGATTACCCCTCTTTATAAACAGGGTGAGCGCGGTGATGCTAACAATTACCGCCCAATATCGGTGATTTCAATAATGGCGAAGGTGTTTGAAAGGATAGTTTATGAACAGTTATATGCCTATTTGGAAGAGCACGATATTCTATGTCAAAACCAATCAGGGTTTCGTGCTAATCATTCAAATGTAACAGCTTTGTTGGAAGCGACAGATTCGTGTGCATATAATATTGATAACGAGAAAATCAATGGAGTCATTTTTCTAGGTTTGAAAAAAGCTTTTGACGCTGTTGATCATCAAATCCTTCTATCGAAACTAAACTATTATGGTATACATGGCAAATCTTTCAGATGGTTTCAGTCATATTTGGAAAACCGAACACAAAAATGCTCTGTGAACGGGTCGCTATCCAATAGCTACTCATTGACTTGCGGCGTCCCTCAAGGGACCATCCTCGATCCATTATTGTTCTTATTATATATCAACGATCTTCCAAAGAGCTTATCAAATTGTAAACCGAGAATGTATGCCGATGACATGCACCTCACATATGCGGGAAGCAATCTTGAGAACGTTCAGTTTTGTCTAAATAAAGACCTAGAAAACATCTTCCACTGGCTACAAGCGAACAAACTCACGTTGAACATGACTAAAACCGAATTCATACTAATAGGGTCGAGGCAGAGACTGAATACTCTCACATTTTTTCGATCCAACGATGTTTCGCCTCTTCTCCTTCTTTGAATTTCTGTCGGAGGATGGTAGAAAAAACTCCAAATAGAGAGGCGATGGCCACTTCATTGTTGTGAACATATCGGCCATCCAAGCTCCCGCCAATTTTCAAATCCGAAAGCTGGACCATGCAAAACTCGCTTGGAAAATGTGCCACTAACGGGCTACTTGAGAGAAACTTCCTCACTCTTACGCCACATATCTTGAAATTTAAAACAAACCATTGCCTTGCCTCATCTGTAGAAGGAGAGTGCAACAATTCAACCCTTCAAAGTTCGAAGGAATCCATAACTGCACTCGACCACATATCTTACGCCACATATCTTGAAATTTAAAACAAACCATTGCCTTGCCTCATCTGTAGAAGGAGAGTGCAACAATTCAACCCTTCGAAGTTCGAAGGAATCCATAACTGCACTCGTCCGACGCATATAATATGAAATCCAATCTCGAAATGTCGATAGGCCGATCCAGCCCCTAAAAAAGAACAGGCATCATTGTGCCCAGCAGGAGTAGAGATATAGTACAAAATCAAGCAATTACTCAGATTACTGTGAGCGTTTACAAAAACAAGCTGTCAAGGCGATAATAGACACTTAGCCGGTTTATGACGTCACTCCATAGCAACCAGCCTTTTCGAATATTTGAACTTCCGTTTACTTGTGGCTGGTGATGAATACTCAAGTGAGCCAGGTTACAGCTACAAAATCGCTTGGTGTAATAATAGACGATAAACTCGATTGGCATAGTCACATCGCAAAACTAACGAAAAAGATCGCCTCTGGTATCGGGGCCCTAAAGCAAATTAGGCACCTGATACCAGCATCAACCTTACATCTCATTTACCAAGCTTTAGTAAAACCTCACTTTGATTACTGTGACATTGTTTGGGGTCGCTGTGAAAAAACGCTACGAGACAAACTGCAGAAATTGCAGAATAGAGCAGTCCGTGTGTTGACATTCTCTAACTATGATGCTGATGCAACTGATCTACTCGAGTTTTTAGAGTGGAAAAATCTTGCACGCCAGCAGGAAATCCACAAAGCCACCATGATGTTTAGATGTCTGCACGGGCTAGCTCCAAGGTATCTATATTCAAAGTTTACGCGGCGTGACTCTGCTTATGACCTCAGGGACTCTGAAAATAAGCTCAATGTTTCAGTACCGCGCACTAATTATTAGAGAAAAAGCTTTAGCTACAATGGCGCCACATTATCGAACAGTCCACCACGCGATATAAGGAACACAGAGTCTCTGGGGTTATTTAAACGTAAGATCAATGACATTCTTTAAGTCTAACGCACGGCATTCACGGAAAACAGCTTTAGTGTTATAGTATGTAGTTTTGATTTTAAATATCTTAGCATATGCGATAAGTATTTTTATGGGCTGATGAATTGATCGTGTTTAAATTAAGATTACATTACATTACATTACATTACGGACTAGTCGTCTGGGGCGCCTGCCCTAATGCAGAGCTTCTACAATTGCTAGAAGTACTTCACCGTAGGGCGGCTAGAATTATATACAACTTGCCCCGAGATATGCTTACTGAGGAAGTTTACCGACATTCGAACTGGAATACTTTAACCCTCTATTATAAACTTCGATTAATTAAACTACTCCATAGCTTGTTTATAGGTGAAGCACTTACGGCTCTGTCATACTAACAAACAAACCATGCACCACATAAAATTTTCGAAGGAGTAATAATATAATTGTCACGTATTTTAACTCGCACTTTCTTATAAACTCCATAAGCTATAGAGGCGCTATACTCTGGAACGCTGTCTCGAAACATTTCACAGACCAGTTTTCAGTTTTTTATCGCAAAGTGAAGAAGGACTCTTATTTTAAGGATCTCGATTTTAGCGCACAGTCAGTCCAGTCACTACCCAGGAACTACCAAGATTTTAAATACTTTTAACTATTTTTATGTTTTAAACCCTGTAGTCAATTTACTTGTAGATAAATAATGTAAATCATTTTTATTATTCTTACTGTTTATTTTGTAGAGTGATTTTAAGGGACACTATTCTTATTGTTATTGTAATCATATTCCCACGACCCCACAAGCCCCCAGCTTTAACCCTCATCGTGTGTAAATAAAGGATATGATTGATTGATTGATTGATTGATACTGAAATACGGGCATTTATGAACTGCGAACAATTTGACTATGAGTTAAACTTGGCGATTAAATCAATTGACCTAAGTGCCTTTATACTTACAATGATAATACCGTTGATAACGTTTTAGAGCTGGTCTGAACCAAATGGGTTCCTGCCAAGTTAGAAAGGCAAGGATGACGATCATCGTCAATCGGTAAAACAACGGAGCCATTCAACAACAAACATATGAAACATATGTATGAACTGCGGTTGTGAGACGTATATGTGAACGATCCTTCGCAGTAAAGCACTATTTGAGCAATAGTGAAAATCAGACCTGAAAAAAATTTCAGGCCTGTACGGGATTCGAACCACTGACCTCTGCGATACTAGTGCAGCGCTCTACCAATTGAGCTAACAAGCCAACTGGGAGCAGGCCATCAAATTAATTCGACATAAACCCGTAGATGATAAATCAAACAACAACAAACATATGAAACATATGTATGAACTGCGGTTATGAGACGTATATGTGAACGATCCTTCGCAGTAAAGTGCTTTACTGCGAAGGATCGTTCACATATACGTCTCATAACCGCAGTTCATACATATGTTTCATATGTTTGTTGTTGTTTGATTTATCATCTACGGGTTTATGTCGAATTAATTTGATGGCCTGCTCCCAGTTGGCTTGTTAGCTCAATTGGTAGAGCGCTGCACTAGTATCGCAGAGGTCAGTGGTTCGAATCCCGTACAGGCCTGAAATTTTTTTCAGGTCTGATTTTCACTATTGCTCAAATGTGCTTTACTGCGAAGGATCGTTCACATAAACGGAGCCATTGTTGGAATAGTTTTTCGCGAAGAGATTACCGTCAATTGTCTGAAGATATCTTTGTTCTTTGAAGACTTAGCTGGTTATGACGGCTTGGCTGATTTTATAGGCAGAAAGCAATCCCTGTACGTGTATTCCTTCCCAGCAAGGTGTGTAGCTGAGGGAGAGAATGTAGCAAAGGCTGTGGCGGGAAAGCTGAGGTTTGCGTCACGTGGGAGGCTGTAGCTTTTTTTACCAAACAGTCTTTATTAACGTTGCGCTGACGTTGATTTAGGGAAGTCGTTGGAAAAGAATTTGAAAGAACAACAAATATCACCTGATCACCAAGTTTCTAATCTACAAAACCAGTCAACGATAGCATCTTCATCAATTAAAGTTACGGTTCAAGCGCTGTTCTTTATCAAAAGTCCTAATTTTCACAGCTACGCCGCTTTTTCCAGGGAGCCTCCCATTACCCACACTTCCATAACACAGCTTAGTAAACAAAAAATATAAATAAATAGAAACGAAAATACTGTCAAGAAAACTAAGCATGTGCCAAACTATTTTTGAAAAAAGCTCCAACTAGACAGGAAAGCCAGACTGGAACCTGTCTCTCTGTCACGTTCGATCTTGAGGCGCAAACTCGATCCGTTTTTCGAAAACGAAGATATCCTCTCTTGTACTTCCCCACTGGATTTCGTTGCTTAAATATGTTAAGTAGAACTTCAACGACCGAGCGCGATGGAGTATCTGAATTTAGCTAAAACGTGTAAAATAGATTTCACAACCACATGAAATGTGTGGAACTCTTCCATATTTTCTTTGTTAAGCAATGCCCTTGCTGCGTGACTAATGTTTTTTTTTTTAACTTCTTTGACCTTCAGCAACAGGGAAGCCGATTTAGAAAATGACTAAGATACATGGGTCGTAAAGTAGTCTGATTGTTTTATTGTAATTAGATCCAGATATCGTTTAAACTAAGATCTGATCTACAGCAACAAACAACCTAATTCAACACACTGGTGACGTAACTAGGGTTTGTGGTAATGAAGGTTACCATGATCTCGGATAAGCGCTTTAGAATGCGCAGTAACAGATATCACGTCTGGTCGATATCGATTTAGAGAAGACTAAGAGGAGGGGGGTGAATAGGCTAACGGATCGGCGGATTCCGAGAATTATTTTGCCCGGATTTCGGATTTCGAGCAAAATTTTAACGGATTTGCGGATCCAGAAGTTGCAACGGTTCGCGATTTCGTCGATTTTTTAGGTTCGGATTTTGGATTTTGTTTGTGAGGAAGTTCGGATCGTGGATCTGAACGATCGTCAGAAATGCGTTGTTTTCTGAGTAACGCACTGGGACGTCTGCTGTGTTCGCGCCCCTTTCCATGACACTGTACCCCACCAATTGCGATTCGCTCCATGGGAAGGCCATTGCCTAGCTAACACACAACAGCTCAAGGTGCGTTTTCCACCTTTTTACGAGACAAGTAGCGAACGGATTCGGATTTAACAATATTTTTTAACGGATTGACGGATTTGGTTATCAAATCGCAGCAGAGCGGCGGATTTGCATACCCCTATTCACCCCCCCCCCCCCCCCCCCTCTAAGAGAGATAAAGAGCCGAAATAATACTGACTATAACTTTTATATGTAATTATGAAAGCAAACAAAAAAATAATATGACGGGAAATGATTAAAAGTCGACCGTTAGGTACAAATACACACAAAGCACTGCAAGACTACATTTTAATTTTTACTAGTTTTACAACCGTTTTTGCCCCATACAATCTTACCAAAATCTAATCAACGTCGCTTTTACATCTAATGGGAAAAATGAACAATCCTGAGAGGAATATTCTAGAGGACCACTGTCTTCTAAGAGACAAAATCGCTGCTTTAAGATAACTAGGTTTTATTAACTGAGTTGATGATGTGAATGGGCCACCTTTAAAAGAGTCGGAAGCTGACGCTTCGGTCGTTAGCCCTTCGTCGGTGCGAATCAATACTGTGACAGCTAAAAAGATCAATTTTTGTGGCTACTGCCTCCTATAGGAGGCGAAAGTAGAAGACGCTATTTTTGCAGTCGTTCTATTTCCGATGAATCAAAGAATTCGAACTCCGGAACGCGCCCTTTGGAGGGCAATGGGCGCCCAAAATATTTCGCTAAATATTTCGCTTGAATTTTGAATGAATAACACTGCTAATGAAATTTTCTCAGACAAACTGACCTTTTTGTCACAGAAAGTACGTAAGCTAGTGAAATTTGCCCTGACAATGTTAGCAGCCGCTTCTCGTAATCGTTGCGTGACAACCCAAAGAATAGCTGCTCTAAAACCGAGATGAGCACGATTCGGCGGCCACTTGGGAGGCGAGGATTGTTGGCCGTGCGGGAGACTTCTGCGCGCCGAATATGCCAGGCTTCAAGAGACTTAGGTTTCAAGATATTTCATGGCTTGAAGTGCGCGAAGGATCAGGGAAAGGTTTTCCTATAGGTATATGAAAGGGCCTAAGATTGAAGTATTTCGAACTGGGGTCTTCTTGTCTTAACAGTTTATCAATCAGACACGTCAGGTGGGTTAGATTTTTTATATCCGCGTGCTCAGTAGACATGAATCAAAACTCGTCACGCTTTCTTATCTTTTGAGGCGGGAATTGTTGTAATTAGGGGTACTATTCACTTACTAAAGATACATATCATAGCAAAAATAAGTTTTCAGTCCGCAGCAACATTCCAGTACAAATTACGAAGCATGAATACCATCATCTCCTCTAACTACAAGGAGGTTCAACTTTGCCATCTGTGTGGACGACTCATTTGTCGGAAGTAGCTTGGCTACATTATAGGGACCACTGACATTTTTAATTGTAAAAATTATGCTGATCAGCTGGGAAGGAGGTTAATAGCACCATTTCGTCTCTCTGTAATCGAAATGTCCTATACCGTTCTCGAAAATCTCCGCCTCACTGTCTTTGAGTGCTCTGGCATGAGTTCTTCTTTGCTGTGGTTGTAACAGACCACCTGTGACAAGGAAAACAATCTTCTTTGCATGACAGCGGTGACCTTTACAAAAGGAAAACAGTAATAGAAATAGAAAGAATCACGTTGCGTCGAGACCTGTTTCATCGCCTTCAATTTACGTTAACGCAAAGACGATGAGATGCAATTTGGGTCAAAATTTTGACACCGAGAAATCCTGTCTGAGTAAGGTCCACTCTGATCACGCGCTAAAGGTGGAATTCATTGACCGTGTCTTGGGCTCCAAAAAGGCCAAACTTTGAACAATCCGGTAAATTGCCACCAAGTGATTATTTTATTTTATTTATCATAGCGGTATCGTCTCCAACTGCTACTTTTGAAGTTATTCAGAGTTCAAAAACAGGCAAAATAAGAACGCATGGTCTGTTAATCTTATGTATGCTGATGTTTAACCCTTGTGCACTTATGTTGATAAATCTGAGAAAAGAGACTTACCCCAGCACATCGTTTCTCAAATCTTGCAAGGCCTTTATCTAAAACTTTCTTACAATCAAAATCTTTTTAATTTAAGCTGTTCTTTGGCAAAGTAATGATGACTTGGTCGAGCAATGTCATAAAATATATTTTTCTGTGATTTATTTGCAGCTTCTCTCAATTTCCCTTTCCCTGTCGATAAAAAAATGGATGCTCAGCGACAAACAGTGGACTCGTCACAGAATTGACGCAAGTTGGGCCACGTTTTCCTAGAGAGCAGAGGCTAGCAAGAGGGGTGAGACACGTACGACACTAGCCCTTCGCCTACAGTTCAGATCATTCTCAGGTAAGAAAACCATAGATTATATTTTTCCCGCAAACTGACCCTGGGTGCTGCGACAAATTCGAAGTTTGGGGTTCAAATGAACGTTTTTAAAAAGAAAGAAACGAGGAATGACATCGAGAATGGAAGATTGTAGTCATAGCGCGCTTTCTGAAACATACGGAGCCTCTGAAAGGATGGGTGGCCATCTTTATTTCCTCTTAATTTCTACAATGGGGTAGTTTTGTGTTATTCAGTAGACTGTTTGCATATAACTTAATTAGTAACGTTAACGTCAAAGTTTAATTTAGGTTAATCTATTCAGCAATGATACACAGTTTAATTTCGTAGAGCTCTGGACCCTTACAAATAATCCAAAAAAATATTTTCTCTAACCTTCTTAAAGAGTACAATAAATTTTGCCATGTTAAAACTTTTTAGGGCTCGGTATGCATTGTGCAAAATGCATTGCGCGCCGTCCAAACAATTTTACGTGATAAAAAAATTTCAGAGCATAAATCAATCAAGACATTCTTATTCAACGAATAGCCTTTAAAATCGAAAACACGAAAGCCTGGGGAACTTTGAGGGAAGGTCGCCCATAAACTCCACCTCACTTTCCGAAGCTGCACGGTGGATTATAGGGACCGAGAGCTCGCTTAGGAAAACGCTTCTGTAAAATTAGCCTAGTGACTTCATAAAATTGACCCACAGTTTTCACTCGAAAAATATGTTGATATGGGTCGCTAGCTACCTTGACCATTTCGTCTATTCCGTTTATGTAAGATCCCACAGCAACCACATAAATAGTTGCCCCTTCGCTCTTGAGTTTCTTAGCCATGGATATGGTTAAGTCCTTGTCATCTGACTGACCGTCAGTGATAAGAAGAACTACCTTCTTAGAACCACGACGATGACCTAGGATTGATAGAAGAATTTAAAGATTTAGTAATGGTAATAGGTCCGAGTGGAGTCAATTCGGTCTTTTATTGCATCCATTTTGAAATGACTGGTGGTCCCTGTAATCTGATTGGCTCTAATTGGTGCGATTTTTTTACAAATCGCACCATTTTTGCTTTAAATCGCACATTTTACGCTTGACTGAGTTTTTGACACACGACGTCAAAGTCGTTCTGTTTTGCATGCAAAATAAGATATGAAAGCGTTTCCGGTTTTGCTTTTTATTTAAAAACCGGCTCAGTACTGCATCAGTAAAATATTTGAATTGACCAAGTCCTGTATTTGAGTGATTTAAAAATGGATGTAATAAAGTGGTAATTGAACCTTGTGTCGTGCAATTTTGGTCAGAAATCATACTTGTGGTTTCAAATCGAACTCGCGCTGCGCGCTTGTTTAATTTTGAAACCACGCGTATGATTTCAGCCCAAATTGCACTCCACTCAGTTCAATTACCATTATTAATCATACAAGTGATTAACAGAGTCGGAGAAATACGATCGAAGCTGGAGTCTGCTTTGATAACTGCAAGTATGATTGAAGGCAGAATTGGACGCCACAAAGTCCTGTTACTTATTAATCAAAACCATGGCAATATTTTAGAAACCCAACAATCCATCGGCTAAACGTGTCGTAAAAAGTAGCAATTAACTCGGCGAGATTAGCGACAACGGCGCGCGCTCACGACGCGTTCTGTCCACTTACACAAGCATGAAGCGTATCATACGCTTGTGTAAGTGGACAGAACGCGTCGTGATAGTATCATAGTATGATACTATCCAATTATAGGCATGACACTTACACTATCCCACTAATGCCCAAACCAGGCTCAGTGATAGTTAATCACGTTCAAGAATTTTCTTATAGTTTTAATCAGGAACATGTATGCTCTGTATTTCAAGCTTGTTTCGAGGTAGTCTATTCAGGATATAGTGATAACAGTCAAATCTTAAGAGATCAGAGCGAATGTTGGTGGCTACAGTACATGGGGTCAGAAGCTTATGGTGATCGGAAATTGTAAAGTTTGTTTTAGAAGTGAAAGAAGGATAAACCTCTACGCTGTGGCGGGGATATATGACAACCCTTTCATCGGGTCATTCTCATGAGTTATTTCCGTAGGTTTCATTCACGTAATATATTCATGTGCCAGTCATTAGCACAAAATAGCCAAATTTAAAACGTTCACTGAATTGGAGTATTCTACTGCTTTGATTTTGTTTAGCTTCACAAAAAAGGGTGAAGGAAACGGAATTTCCCATGTTTGAATTTCTTGACCACTATGATATAAGTACCATTCATTAAACGATGAGCCCACTCGCGGAAGTGGTTTTTAGAGTCTTCGCAGAAGAGAAAGTTAGGGAACTGAGATATACACGTCGTACATTGCATTAATTGCCTCCCGACTGTTAACTAACATTGTACCTGACAAAGGGTCCTCAAACAGCAACTTCTTGGCTTCTGCAAGTCCAGCCTCAGTGTTGGTCGACCCTCCTGGGTAGACAATGTTTTTAATTTTGCTGGCCGCTGTACTACGCGGCGAGAACTTGAAGTTCGCTTTGGCGGAAGAAGAATACGTAACAGCTGCATATTTGGTGTCAAACATGTGATTATTCATTTTCCCCATCACGTTTACAAGTGCCATTTTCCCTTTATCAAATTCGCACCGGCCGATTGATCCTGAGCCGTCGATAACGGCAACGATATCCTCTTTCGAATTGCTTCTCTTAGTAATCCTCGAGTAACCGATGCCTAAGAAACTCGCCATGAATTTATCGGCAGTCACACTGGTTGAAGGGACAGCTTGAAAAGCTGAAATTAAGGTTAAACAAGAATTCAATTTGGAAGTATTCAACTCTATAACTGGAATTGACACGTACAAAGAACACATCTTTAGGGAAGCCCATTGACATAAATACCACTGTACATGTTACTAATTTCTCTTTCCTCTTTGCATTACTTTACCAAATGCAATTTTCCAACCTACATTTCTAATTAAAGAGCAATCTCAACCAAGCATAGGTAATGCAGTAGCCGTTCTTAACATGTAACTGATTTAAGATATTACGTCTGGAATTGACCCGGGCCACGAGGTCTACTTGATAATAAACAAACATGGGAATTGAAGGAATTCGTAAAGACTCGTGCATT
This sequence comes from Stylophora pistillata, assembly GCF_964205215.1. NCBI lineage: Eukaryota > Metazoa > Cnidaria > Anthozoa > Scleractinia > Pocilloporidae > Stylophora > Stylophora pistillata. The sequence continues at coordinate 21,407,865 of NC_142519.1, read as the reverse complement.
TAGTAAATTTTAGCTTTGTAGGCTGAAGTGTATTTCATCCTTCAACAAAATCTTCCGTCCATCATCTGGGTTTTTGCATCCTGTCAATTTCAGTTTTCAAAGATATCGAAGCAATAATATTTGCCACGGAACCGATATAAACTATACATTACTTTCGTACATTTCTGGTTCCCTTGCCCCAAACACAATTTCTTCAGTCCGGTGGACCATCTTCTGATATATCAACGGCAGAACTTACCCTGATAAAAACTATCAGCTGGATCTGATGGATAAGTTTGTGGTGGCGGTCGGCACAAAAGTCCTGAAATTCGTCCTGTGAGAATTACCAGTAGGCACAGCACAGAAATCAAACAAGTAGAAAGTCGTGACATTTTGAAGTCTTGAACTATTTCGGAAAAGTCGCTTTAAGTTGTTCAAGTTGAAGTCTGGAATTATTGGGGAGATCGCTCTATTTTATAAAGTAACTAACTTCCGTTTGTCGTTTCTATTTTGGTACTGAACAAGGAGAGTCTTCGTTTCAAGCGTTTACGTGTCTCAGATGGATGGGAACAGAGTTCTATGTTTAAAAACACGTTTATATAACGTTAGTAACTTCGAAATCAACAAACTGTGGCTTGGCTGAGTTTATAGGAAGAAAGCAATCCCTGTACGTGTATTCCTTCCCAGCAAGGTGTGTAGCTGAGGGAGAGAATGTAGCAAAAGCTGTGGCGGGAAAGCTGAGGTTTGCGTCACGTGGAAGGCTGTGGCTTTTTTTACCAAACAGTCTTTATTAACGTTGCGCTGACGTTCATTTAGGGAAGTCGTTGAAAAAGAATTTGAAAGAACAACAAATATCGAGTGATCACCAAGTTTCTAATCTACAAAACCAGTCAACGATAGCATCTTCATCAATTAAAGTCACGGTTCAAGCGCTGTTCTTCATCAAATGTCCTAATTTTTACAGCTACGCCGCTTTTTCCAGGGAGTCTCCCATTACGCACTCTTCTATAACACAGCATAGTGAACCAAAAATATAAATAAATAGAAACAAAAATATTTTCAAGAAGACTAAGCATGTGCCAAACTATTTTTGAAAAAATCTCCAACTAGACAGGAAAGCCAGACTGGAACCTGTCTCTCTGTCACGTTCGATCTTGAGGCGCAAACTCGATCCGTTTTTCGAAAACGAAGATATCCTTTCTTGTACTTCCCCACTGGATTTCGTTGGTTAAATATTTCAAGTAGACGTTCAACGACCGAGCGCGATGGAGTATCTGAATTTAGGAAGCCGATTTAGAACATGACTAAGATACATGGGTCGTAAGTTAGTCCGATTGTTTTATTGTAATTACATCCAAATATCGTTTAAACTAAGATCTGATCTACAGCAACAAACAACCTAATTAAACGAATTGGTGACGTAACTAGGGTTTGTGGTGCTGAAGGTTACAATGATATCGGATAAGCGGTTTAGAATGCGCAGTAACAGATATTACGTCTGGTCGATATCGATTTGGAGAAGACTAAGCGAGATGAAAGAGCCGAAATACTACTGACGATAACTTTTATATGTAATTATAAAAGGAAACAAACAAAACAATATGACGAGACGTGATTAAAATTCGACCGTTAGGTACAAATAAACATAAAGCACTGCAAGACTACATTTTAATTTTTACTAGTTTTACAACCGTTTTTGCCCCATACAATCTTACCAAAATCTAATCAACGTCACTTTTCCATCTAATGGGAAAAATGAAAAATCCTGAGAGAAATATTTTAAAGGACCATTGTCTTCTAAGAGACAAAATCGCTGCGTTAAGATAACTAGGTTTTATTAACTGAGTTGATGATGTGAATGGGCCACCTTTAAAAGAGTCGGAAGCTGACGTTTCGGGCGTTAGCCCTTCGTCGGTGCGAATCAATACTGTGACAGCTAAAAAGATCAATTTTTGTAGCTACTGCCTCCTATAGGAGGCGAAAGTAGAAGACGCTATTTTAGCAGTCGTTCTATTTCCGATGAATCAAAGAATTCGAACTCCGGAACGCGCCCTTTGGAGGGCAATGGGCGCCCAATTTTGAATTTGGAATGAATAACACTACTAATGAAATTTTCTCAGACAAACTGACATTTTTCTTACAGAAAGTACATAAGCTAGTAAAATTTGCCCTGACAATGTTAGCAGCCGCTTCTCGTAATCGTTGCGTGACAACCCAAAGAATAGCTGCTAAGAACCCGAGATTGAGCACGGTTCGGCGGCCACTTGGGAGGCGAAGATTGTTGGCCGTGCGGGAGACTTCTGCGCACCGAATGTGCCAGGCTTCAAGAGACTTAGGTTTCAAGATATTTCATGGCTTGAAGTGCGCGAAGGATCAGGGAAAGGTTTTCCTATAGGTATCTGAAAGGGCCTCAGATTGTTTGTTTGCTTCTATAATTACATATAAAAGTTGTCGTCAGTAGTCTTTCGGCTCTTTCATCTCTCTTAGTCTTCTCCAAATCGATATCCACCAGACGTGATATCTGTTACTGCGCATTCTAAAGCGATTATCCGAGATCATGGTAACCTTCAGCACCACAAACCCTAGTTACGTTACCAGTTCGTTTAATTAGGTTGTTTGTGGCTGTAGATCAGATCTTCGTTTAAACGATATCTGGATCTAATTACAATAAAGCAATCAGACTACTTTACGACCCATGTATCTTAGTCGTGTTCTAAATCGGCTTCCCTGTTGCTGAAGGTCAAAGAAGTTTAAAAGAAAAAAAACATTTGTCACGCAGCAAGGGCATTGCTTAACAAAGAAAATATGGAGGAGTTCCACACATTTCATGTGGTTGTGAAATCTATTTTACACGTTTTAGCTAAATTCAGATACTCCATCGCGCTCGGTCGTTGAACGTCTACTTGAAATATTTAACCAACGAAATCCAGTAGGGAAGTACAAGAAAGGATATCTTCGTTTTCGAAAAACGGATCGAGTTTGCGCCTCAAGATCGAACGTGAAAGAGAGACAGGTTCCAGTCTGGCTTTCCTGTCTAGTTGGAGCTTTTTTCAAAAATAGTTTGGCACATGCTTAGTCTTCTTGAAAGTATTTTTTTTTTTTCTATTTATTTATATTTTTTGTTTACTAAGCTGTGTTATGGAAATGTGGGTAATGGGAGGCTCCCTGGAAAAAGCGGCGTAGCTGTGAAAATTAGGACATTTGATGAAGAACAGCGCTTGAACAGTGACTTTAATTGATGAAGATGCTATCGTTGACTAGTTTTGTAGATTAGAAACTTGGTGATCAGGTGATATTTGTTGATCTTTCAAATTCTTTTTCAACGACTTCCCTAAATCAACGTCAGCGCAACGTTAAGAAAGACTGTTTGGTAAAAAAAGCTACAGCCTTCCACGTGACGCAAACCTCAGCTTTCCCGCCACAGCTTTTGCTACATTCTCTCCCTCAGCTACACGTCTTGCTGAGAAGGAATACACGTACAGGGACTGCTTTCTTCCTACAAAATCAGCCAAGCCACAGTTTGTTGATTTCGAAGTTACTAACGTTATGTAAACGTGTTTTTAAACATAGAATTCTGTTCCCATCCATCTGAGACACGTAAACGCTTGAAACGAAGACTCTTTTTGTTCAGTACCAAAATAGAAACGACAGACGGAAGTTAGTTACTTTATAAAATAGAGCGATCTCCCCAATAATTCCAGACTTCAACTTGAACAAATTAAAGCGACTTTTCCGAAATAGTTCAAGACTTCAAAATGTCACGACTTTCTACTTGTTTGATTTCTGTGCTGTGCCTACTGGTAATTCTCACAGGACAAATTTCAGGACTTTTGTGGCGACCGCCACCACAAACTTATCCATCAGATCCAGCTGATAGTTTTTATCAGGGTAAGTTCTGCAGTTGATATATCAGAAGATGGTCCACCGGACTGAAGAAATTGTGTTTGGGGCAAGGGAACCAGAAATGTACGAAAGTAATGTATAGTTTATGTCGGTTCCGTGGCAAATATTATTGCTTCGATGTCTTTGAAAACTGAAATTGACAGGATGCAAAAACCCAGATGATGGACGGAAGATTTTGTTAAAGGATGAAATACACTTCAGCCTACAAAGCTAAAATTTACTAAATGCGCGAGTCTTTACGAACTGCTTTAATTCCCATGTTTGTTTATTATCAAGTAGACCTCGTGGCCCGGGTCAATGCCAGACGTAATATCTTGAATTAATTACATGTTAAGAACGGCTACTGCTTTACCTATGCTTGGTTGAGATTGCTCTTTAATTAGAAATGTAGGTTGGAAAATTGCATTTGGTAAAGTAATGCAAAGAGGAAAAAGAAATTAGTAACATGTACAGTAGTATTTATGTCAGTGGGCTTCCCAAAAGATGTGTTCTTTGTACGTGTCAGTTCCAGTTATAGAGTTGTATACTTCCAAACTGAATTCTTGTTTAACCTTAATTTCAGCTTTTCAAGCTGTCCCTTCAACCAGTGTGACTGCCGATAAATTCATGGCGAGTTTCTTAGGCATTGGTTACTCGAGGATTACTAAGAGAAGCAATTCGAAGGAGGATATCGTTGCCGTTATCGACGGCTCAGGATCAATCGGCCTGTGCGAATTTGATAAAGGGAAAAGGGCACTTGTAAACGTGATGGGGAAAATGATTAATCCCATGTTTGACACCAAATATGCAGCTGTTACGTATTCTTCTTCCGCCAAAGTGAACTTCAAGTTCTCGCCGCGTAGTACAGCGGCCAGCAAAATTAAAAACATTGTCTACCCAGGATCGTCGACCAACACTGAGGATGGACTTGCAGAGGCCAAGAAGTTGCTGTTTGAGGACCCTTTGTCAGGTACAATGTTAGTTAACAGTCGGGAGGCAATAATGCAATGTACGACGTGCATATCTCAGTTCCCTAACTTTCTCTTCTGGGAAGACTCTAAAAACCACTTCCGCGAGTGGGCTCATCGTTTAATGAATGGTACTTATATCATAGTCTTTGCTTCCGTTCTGATAAATTGGACTCTTACACACCGACGAAAAAGTCTCAATTATCCCGGACCTTGTTACCTTTAAAATTTTCTCTGAGTCAACAAAGAAAGGATGGTAGGGACGATGTTCTTCGTGCTTGTTTTTGATGATTGGTGTCGTCAAAAGTGGTCAAGAAATTCAAACATAGGAAATTCCGTTTCCTTCGCCTTTTTTTGTGAAGCTAAACAAAACCAAAGCAGTAGAATACTCCAATTCAGTCAACGTCTTAAATTTGGCTATTTTGTGCGCATGACTGGCACATGAATATTTTACGTAAATGAAACCTACCGAAATAACTCATGAGAATGACCCGATGAAAGGGTTGTCATATATCCCCGCCACAGCGTAGAGGTTTACCCTTCTTTCACTTCTGAAACAAACTTTACAATTTCCGATCACCATAAGCTTCTGACCCCATGTACTGTAGCCACCAACATTCGCTCAGATCTCTTAAGATTTGACTGTTATCACTATATCCTGAATAGACTACCTCGAAACAAGCTTGAAATACAGAGCATACATGTTCTTGATTAAAACTATAAGAAAATTCTTGAACGTGATTAACTATCACTGAGCCTGATTTGGGCATTAGTGGGACAGTGTAAGTGTCATGCCTATAGTTGGATAGTACACGCTTCATGCTTGTGTAAGTCGACAGAACGTGTCGTGTGCGCGCGCCGTTGTCGCTAATCTCGCCGAGTTAATTGCTACTTTTTACGACACGTTTAACCGATGGATTGTTGGGTTTCTAAAATATTGCCATGGCTTTGATTAATAAGTAACAGGACTTTGTGGCGTCCAATTCTGCCTTCAATCATACTTGCAGTTATCAAAGCAAACTCCAGCTTCGCATTTGTCCGACTCTGTTAATCACTTGCATGATTAATAATGGTAGTTGAACTGAGTGGAGTGCAATTTGGCCTGAAATCATACGCGTGGTTTCGAAATTAAACAAGCGCGCAGCGCGAGTTCGATTTGAAACCACAAGTATGATTTCTGACCAAAATTGCACGACACAAGGTTCAATTACCACTTTATTACATCCATTTTTAAATCACTCAAATACAGGACTTGGTCAATTCAAACATTTTACTGATGCAGTACTGAGGCGGTTTTTAAATAAAAAGCGAAACCGGAAACGCTTTTATATCTTATTTTGTATGCAAAACATAAAAACTTTGACGTCATGTGTCAAAAACTCAGTCAAGCGTAAAATGTGCGATTTAGGGCAAAAAATGGTGCGATTTGTAAATAAATCACAACAATTAGAGCCAATCAGATTACAGGGACCACCAGTGATTTCAAAATGGATGTAATAAAAGACCGAACTGACTCCACTCGGACCTATTACCATTACTAAATCTTTAAATTCTTCTATCAATCCTAGGTCGTCGTCATGGTTCTAAAAAGGTAGTTCTCCTTATCACTGACGGTCAGTCAGATGACCAGAAGTTAACCATATCCATGGCTCAGAAACTCAAGAGCAAAGGGGCAACGATTTATGTGGTTGCTGTGGGAGATCACATGTACGGAATAGACGAAATAGTCAAAGTAGCTAGCGACCCATATAAACATATTTTTCGAGTGGTAACTGTGGGTCAATTTTATGAAGTCACTCAGCTGATTTTAAAGAAGGGCTTTCCTAAGCAACCTCTCGGTCTCTATAATCCACCGTGCAGCTACGGAAAGTGAGGTGGAGTTTATGGACGACCTTCCCTCAAAGTTCCCCAGGCTTCCGTGTTTTTTATTTTAAAAGTTATTCGTTGAATAAGAATGTCGTGATTGATTTATGCTCTAAAATTTTTTTATCGCGTAAAATTGTTTGCACGGCGCGCAATGCATTTTGCACAATGCACACTGAGCCCTAAAAAGTTTTAACATGGTAAAATTTATTGTACTTTTTAAGTAGGTTAGAGAAAATATTTTTTCGGATTATTTGTAAGGGTCCAGAGCTCTACGAAATTAAACTGTGTATTAAACTAAAATTAAACTGTGTATCATTGCTGAATAGATTAACCTAAATTAAACTTTGACGTTTACGTTACTAATTAAGTTGTATGCAAACAGTCTATTGAATAACACAAAACTACCCCATTGTAGAAATTAAGAGGAAATAAAGACGGCCACCCATCCTTTCAGAGACTCCGTATGTTTCAGAAAGCGCGCTAAGACTACAATCTTCCATTCTCGATGTCATTCCTCGTTTTTTGCTTTTTAAAAACGTTCATTTGAACCCCAAACTTCGAATTTGTCGCAGCACCTAGGGTCAGTTTGCGGGGAAAATATAATCTATGGTTTTCTTACCTGATAATGATCTGAACTGTAGGCGAAGGGCTAGTGTCGTACGTGTCTCACCCCTCTTGCTAGCCTCTGCTCTCTAGGAAAACGTGGCCCAACTTGCGTCAAATCTGTGACCAGTCTACTGTTTGTCGCTGAGCATCCATTTTTTTATCGACAGGGAAAGGGACATTGAGAGAAGCTGCAAATAAATCACAGAAAAATATATTTTATGACATTGCTCGACCAAGTCATCATTGCTTTGCCAAAGAACAGCTTAAATTAAAAAGATTTTGATTGTAAGAAAGTTTTAGATAAAGGCCTTGCAAGATGTGAGAAACGATGTGCTGGGGTAAGTCTCTTTTCTCAGATTTATCAACATAAGTGCATAAGGGTTAAACATCAGCATACATAAGATTAACAGACCATGCGTTCTTATTTTGCCTGTTTTTGAACTCTGACTAACTTAAAAAGCAGCGGTTGGAGACGATACCGCTATGATAAATAAAACAAAATAATCACTTGGTGGCAATTTACCGGATTGTTCAAAGTTTGGCCTTTTTGGAGCCCAAGACATGGTCAATGAATTCCAGCTTTAGCGCGTGATCAGAGTGGACCTTACCCAGACAGGATTTCTCGGTGTCAAAATTTTGACCCAAATTGCATCTCATCGTCTTTGCGTTACCGTAAATTGAAGGCGATGAAACAGATCTCGACGAGACGTGATTCTTTCTATTTCTATTACTGTAACCTATAGGTTTCAAGATATTTCATGGCTTCAAGTGCGCGGAGGATCAGGGAAAGGTTTTCCTATAGGTATCTGAAAGGGCCTAAGATTGAAGTATTTCGAACAGGGGTCTTCTTGTCTTAACAGTTTATCAATCAGACACGTCAGGTGGGTTAGATTCTTTATATCCGCGTGCTCAGTAGACACCAATCAAAACTGGTCACGCTTTCTTATCTTTTGAGGCGGGAATTGTTCTAATTAGGGGTACTATTCACTTACTAAAGATACATATCATTGCAAAAATAAGTTTTCAGTCCGCAACATTCCAGTACAAATTACGAAGCATGAATACCATCATCTCCTCTAACTACAAGGAGGTTCAACTTTGCCGTCTGTATGGACGACTCATTTGTCGGACGTAGCTTGGCTACATTATAGGGACCACTGACATTTTTAATTGTAAAAATTATGCTGATCAGCTGGGAAGGAGATTAATAGCACCATTTCGTCTTTCTGTAATCGAAATGTCCTATACCGTTCTCGAAAATCTCCGCCTCACTGTCTTTGAGTGCTCTGGCATGAGTTCTTCTTTGCTGTGGTTGTAACAGACCACCTGTGACAAGGAAAACAATCTTCTTTGCATGACAGCGGTGACCTTTACAAAAGGAAAACAGTAATAGAAATAGAAAGAATCACGTTGCGTCGAGATCTGTTTCATTGCCTTCAATTTACGTTAACGCAAAGACGATGAGATGCAATTTGGGTCAAAATTTTACACCGAGAAATCCTGTCTGAGTAAGGTCCACTCTGATCACGCGCTAAAGCTGGAATTCATTGACCATGTCTTGGTTCGGTAAATTTCCACCAAGTGATTATTTTATTTTATTTATCATAGAGGTATCGTCTCCAACCGCTGCTTTTTAAGTTATTCAGAGTTCAAAAACAGGCAAAATAAGAACGCATGGTCTGTTAATCTTATGTATGCTGATGTTTAACCCTTGTGCACTTATGTTGATAAATCTTAGAAAAGAGACTTACCCCAGCACATCGTTTCTCACATCTTGCAAGGCCTTTATCTAAAACTTTCTTACAATCAAAATCTTTTTAATTTAAGCTGTTCTTTGGCAAAGCAATGATGACTTGGTCGAGCAATGTTATAAAATATATTTTTCTATGATTTATTTGCAGCTTCTCGCAATGTTCCTTTCCCTGTCGATAAAAAAAAATGGATGCTCAGCGACAAAGAGTGGACTGGTCACAGAATTGACGCAAGTTGGGTCACGTTTTCCGAGAGAGAAGAGGCTAGCAAGAGGGGTGAGACACGTACGACACTAGCCCTTCGCTTAGAGTTCAGATCATTATCAGGTAAGAAAACCATAGATTATATTTTTCCCGCAAACTGACCCTGGGTGCTGCGACAAATTCAAAGTTTGGGGTTGAAGAAGACGTTTTTAAAAAGGAAAAAACGAGGAATGACATCGAGAATGGAAGATCGTAGTCATAGCGCGCTTTCTGAAACATACGGAGCCTCTGAAAGGATGGGTGACCATCTTTATTTCCTCTTAATTTCTACAATGTGGTAGTTTTGTGTTATTCAATAGACTGTTTGCATACAACTTAATTAGTAATGCTAACGTCAAAGTTTAATTTAGGTTAATCAATTCAGCAATGATACACAGTTTAATTTCGTAGAGCTCTGGACCCTTACAAATAATCCAAAAAATTTTTTTCTCTAACCTACTTAAAAAGTACAATAAATTTTACCATGTTAAAACTTTTTAGGTCTCAGTATGCATTGTGCAAAATGCATTGCGCGCCGTCCAAACAATTTTACGCGATAAAAAAATTTTAGAGCATAAATCAACCACGACATTCTTATTCAACGAATAACTTTTAAAATAAAAAACACGGAAGCCTGGGGAACTTCGAGGGAAGGTCTTCCATAAACTCCACCTCACTTTCCGTAGCTGCACGGTGGATTATAGGGACCGAGAGGTTGCCTGGGAAAGCCCCTCTTTAAAATCAGCCTGGTGACTTCATAAAATTGACCCACAGTTTTCACTCGAAAAATATGTTGATATGGGTCGCTAGCTACCTGGACCATTTCGTCTATTCCGTTTATGTAAGATCCCACAGCAACCACATAAATCGTTGCCCCTTCGCTCTTGAGTTTCTTAGCCATGGATATGGTGAAGTCCTTGACATCTGACTGACCGTCAGTGATAAGGAGAACTACCTTTTTAGAACCTTGACGACGACCTAGGATTGATAGAAGAATTTAAAGATTTAGTAATGGTAATAGGTCCGAGTGGAGTCAATTCGGTCTTTTATTACATCCATTTTGAAATGACTGGTGGTCCCTGTAATCTGATTGGCTCTAATTGGTGCGATTTATTTACAAATCGCAGCATTTCTGCTTTAAATCGCACATTTTACGCTTGAATGAGTTTTTGACACACGACGTCAAAGTCGTTCCGTTTTGCATGCAAAATCAGATATCAAAGCATTTCCGGTTTCGCTTTTTATTTAAAAAACCGGCTCAGTACTGCATCGGTAAAATATTTGAATTGACCAAGTCCTGTATTTGAGTGATCTCAAAATGGATGTAATAAAGTGGTAATTAAACCTTGTGTCGTGCAATTTTGGTCAGAAATCATACTCGTGGTTTCAAATCGAACTCGCGCTGCGCGCTTGTTTAATTTTGAAACCACGAGTATGATTTCAGCCCAAATTGCACTCCACTCAGTTCAATTACCATTATTAATCATACAAGTGATTAACAGAGTCGGAGAAATGCGATCGAAGCTAGAGTCTGCTTTGATAACTGCAAGTATGATTGAAGGCAGAATTGGACGCCACAAAGTCTTGTTACTTATTAATCAAAACCATGGCAATATTTTAGAAACCCAACAATCCATCGGGTAAACGTGTCGTAAAAAGTAGCAATTAACTCGGCGAGATTAGCGACAACGGCGCGCGCACACGACACGTTCTGTCCACTTACACAAGCATGAAGCGTATACTATCCAATTATAGGCATAACACTTACACTGTCCCACTAATGCCCAAATAAGGCTCAGTGATAGTTAATCACGTTCAAGAATTTTCTTATAGTTTTAATCAGGAAGATGTATGCTCTGTATTTCAAGCTTCTTTCGAGGTAGTCTAATCAGGATACAGTGATAACAGTCAAATCGTAAGAGATCAGAGCGAATGTTGGTGGCTACAGAACATGGGGTCAGAAGCTTATGGTGATCGGAAATTGTAAAGTTTGCTTTAGAAGTGAAAGAAGGGTAAACCTCTACGCTGTGGCGGGGATATATGACAACCCTTTCATCGGGTCATTCTAATGAGTTATTTCGGTAGGTTTCATTCACGTAAAATATTCATGTGCCAGTCATGCGCACAAAAAAGCCAAATTTAAAACGTTGACTGAATTGGAGTATTCTACTGCTTTGATTTTGTTAAGCTTCACCAAAAAGGCGAAGGAAACGGAATTTCCTATGTTTGAATTTCTTGACCACTATGATATAAGTACCATTCATTAAACGATAAGTCCACTCGCGGAAGTGGTTTTTAGAGTCTTCGCAGAAGAGAAAGTTAGGGAACTGAGATATACACGTCGTACATTGCATTAATTGCCTCCCGACTGTTAACTAACACTGTACCTGACAAAGGGTCCTCAAACAATGAATAACAATGAATAACAAATGAATATTACACCAGTGAAGATGTTTGCAATATAATCAGTACATCGTCTAATGCCTCATGCTCCCTGGATCCAATCCCTACATGGCTTGTGAAGTCTTGTCTTGACGTCCTTGCGCCCTCCATCACTCGCATGGTAAATTTGTCTATTCGCCACGCCTATGTTCCCGATGATTGGAAAACTGCAATTGTGAAACCTCTATTAAAGAAACCCGGTCTAGAGTTAACTTATAAAAACTTCCGTCCGGTAAGCAATCTAACATTCATATCCAAGATCGTCGAAAAGGCGGTTCTTTCTCAATTGTTTAAGCACTGTGAATACAATGCTCCTCTGCCGAAGTTACAATTAGGGTTTAGAAGATTTCACTCTACCGAAACTGCCTTGCTTAAGGTTCAAAGTGATATTCTTATGTCAATGGACCATCAGGAAATTACGCTTCTTGTGCTACTGGATCTAAGCGCTGCTTTTGATACAATCGATCATCAGATTCTCCTTAATGTTCTTGAAAGCGATTTTGGAATCATTGGCTCTGCCCATAAATGGTTTGCGTCTTATCTGTCTGGCCGAAAACAACGTGTTCTCATAAACGATCGAACATCAGATGATTTTCATTTGAACTGCGGTGTCCCACAAGGCAGCTGTATGGGTCCTATTTTATTCATATTATACATATCTCGACTATATCACGTGATCGCTAACCATCTCCCCTCTGCTCACGGATATGCCGATGATACACAACTTTATCTGTCGTTTAGACCCAATGACATATCTTCGCAAGACCACGCCATAGCTGCTCTTGAAGCCTGCATTTCGGATGTCCGCTCATGGTTGATTTATAATCGCCTGTTAATTAACGATTCTAAAACCGAATTCTTAGTTGTTGGTTCCCGCCATCAATTATCAAAAATCGCAATTGATTCCATCACAGTCGGTAATTCTACCATTCAGCCTCTCAACAGTGTTCGAAACCTGGGTTCCTGGTTTGACTCCAATATGTCCATGTCCATTCACATTGGTAAGATCTGTAGCAAAGCTTTTCATGGATTGTATAAAATTCGCCAAATTAGGAAATTCCTCAGTCCTGAGTCCACGAAGACTCTTGTTCACACATTTGTGACTTCGCATTTAGACTATTGCAACTCCCTTTTATTTGGCGTACCCAAGTACCAGACAGAGCGTCTTCAGAAGGTGCTTAACGCCGCTGCTCGACTAATTTTTAGGATTCCCAAGTCTCACCACATCTCGTCCGCCTTATATAATCTTCACTGGCTTCCTGTGGCTTATCGCGTCCATTTTAAGTTGTTACTCTTAATTTATAAAGCTTTAAATAACCAAGGCCCACTATACATAAAAGAATATCTGCAGCCACACAGTGTCAAGGGTCATCAGCTACGTTCCTGCGATCAGGGTCTCCTTAAGGTCCCAAGAACTAACTTTAAGACCTTTGGTGATCGTGCCTTTGCCCGTTCTGGACCTTTTTTGTGGAACGAACTGCCGCTTGAAATTCGAAACAGTCCAAGTGTAACGATTTTTAAGTCAAAGCTTAAGACACATCTATTCAAGCTGGCTTACAGTTTGTTTTGATATTTTGTCGTTTATCATTTTAATATTTGTAGTTAATAATGTTGTAAAGCGCTTTAGAATATTTTATAATTTTAGCGCTTTAGAAATGTAAATTATTATTATAAATTATTAAACAGCAGCTTCTTGGCTTCTGCAAGTCCAGCCTCAGTGTTGGTCGACCCTCCTGGGTAGACAATGTTTTTAATTTTGCTGGCCGCTGTACTACGCGGCGAGAACTTGAAGTTCACTTTGGCGGAATAAGAATACGTAACAGCTGCATATTTGGTGTCAAACCTGTGATCATTCATTTTCCCCATCACGTTTACAAGTGCCCTTTTCCCTTTATCAAATTCGCACCGGCCGATTGATCCTGAGCCGTCGATAATGGCAACGATATCCTCCTTCGAATTGCTTCTCTTAGTAATCCTCGAGTAACCGATGCCTAAGAAACTCGCCATGAATTTATCGGCAGTCACACTGGTTGAAGGGACAGCTTGAAAAGCTGAAATTAAGTTTAAAAAAGAATTCAGTTTGGAAGTATTCAACTCTATATCTGGAACTGACACGTACAAAGAACACATCTTTAGGGAAGCCCACTGACATAAATACTACTGTACATGTTACTAATTTCTCTTTCCTCTTTGCATTACTTTACCAAATGTAATTTTCCAACCTACATTTCTAATTAAAGAGCAATCTCAACCAAGCATAAGTAAAGCAGTAGCCGTTCTTAACATGTAATTGATTCAAGATATTCCGTCTGGAATCACTTGACCCGGGCCACGAGGTCTACTTGATAATAAACAAATATGGGAATTGAAGGAGTTCGTAAAGACTCGTGCATTTAGTAAATTTTAGCTTTGTAGGCTGAAGTGTATTTCATCCTTCAACAAAATCTTCCGTCCATCATCTGGGTTTTTGCATCCTGTCAATTTCAGTTTTCAAAGACATCGAAGCAATAATATTTGTCACGGAACTGACATTAACTATACATTACTTTCGTACATCTCTGGTTCCCTTGCCCCAAACAAAATTTCTTCAGTCCGATGGACTATCTTCTGATAAATCAACTGCAGAACTCACCCAGATAAAAACTATCAGCTGGATCTGATGGGTAAGTTTGTGGTGGTGGTCGCCACAAAAGTCCTGAAATTTGTCCTGTGAGAATTACCAGTAGGCACAGCACAGAAATCAAACAAGTAGAAAGTCGTGACATTTTGAAGTCTTGAACTATTTCGGAAAAGTCGCTTTAATTTGTTCAAGTTGAAGTCTGGAATTATTGGGGAGATCGGTCTATTTTATAAAGTAACTAACTTCCGTCTGTCGTTTCTATTTTGGTACTGAACAAGGAGAGTCTTCGTTTCAAGCGTTTACGTGTCTTAGAGAGATGGGAACAGCATTCTATGTTTAAAAACACGTTTATATAACGTTAGTAATTTCGAAATCAACAAACTGTGGCTTGGCTGATTTTATAGGAAGAAAGCAATCCCTGTACGTGTATTCCTTCTTAGCAAGGCGTGTAGCTGAGGGAGAGAATGTAGCAAAAGCTGTGGCGGGAAAGCTGAGGTTTGCGTCACGTGGAAGGCTGTGGCTTTTTTTTACCAAACAGTCTTTATTAACGTTGCGCTGACGTTGATTTAGGGAAGTCGTTGAAAAAGAATTTGAAAGAACAACAAATATCACCTGATCACCAAGTTTCTAATCTACAAAACCAGTCAACGATAGCATCTTCATCAATTAAAGTCACGATTCAAGCGCTGTTCTTCATGAAAATGTCCTAAATTTAACAGCTACGCCGCTTTTTCTAGGGAGCCTCCCATTACCCGCACTTCCATAACACAGCTTAGTAAACAAAAAATATAAATAAATGGAAACAAAAATACTTTCAAGAAGACTAAGCATGTGCCAAACTATTTTTGAAAAAATCTCCAACTAGACAGGAAAGCCAGACTGGAACCTGTCTCTCTGTCACGTTCGATCTTGAGGCGCAAACTCGATCCGTTTTTCGAAAACGAAGACATCCTTTCTTGAACTTCCCCTCTGGATTTCGTTGCTTAAATATTTTAAGTAGACGTTCAACGACCGAGCGCGATGGAGTATGAATTTAGCTAAAACGCGTAAAAGATATTTCACAACCACATGAAATGTGTGGAACTCTTCCACATTTTCTTTGTTAAGCAATGCCCTTGCTGCGTGACTAATGTTTTTTTTTTTCAACTTCTTTGACCTTCAGCAACAGGGAAGCCGATTTAGAACATGACTAAGATACATGGGTCGTAAAGTAGTCTGATTGTTTTATTGTAATTAGATCCAGATATCATTTAAACTAAGATCTGATCTACAGCAACAAACAACCTAATTCAACGCACTGGTGACGTAACTAGGGTTTGTGGTGCTGAAGGTTACCATGATATCGGATAAGCGCTTTAGAATGCGCAGTAACAGATATCACGTCTGGTCGATATCGATTTGGAGAAGACTAAGAGAGATGAAAGAGCCGAAATACTACTGACGATAACTTTTATATGTAATTATAAAAGCAAAGAAACAAAACAATATGACGAGACATGATTAAAATTCGACCGTTAGGTACAAATAGAAATAAAGCACTGCAAGACTACATTTTAATTTTTACTAGTTTTACAACCGTTTTTGCCCCATACATTCTTACCAAAATCTAATCAACGTCACTTTTCCATCTAATGGGAAAAATGAAAAATCGTGAGAGGGATATTTTAAAGGACCACTGTCTTCTAACAGACAAAGTCGCTGCTTTAAGATAACTAGGTTTTATTAACTGAGTTGATGATGTGAATGCGCCACCTTTAAAAGAGTCGGAAGCTGACGTTTCGTGCGTTAGCCCTTCGTCGGTGCGAATCAATACTGTGACAGTTAAAAAGATAAATTTTTGTGGCTACTGCCTCCTATAGGAGGCGAAAGTAGAAGACGCTATATTTGCAGTCGTTCTATTTCCGATGAATCAAAGAATTCGAACTCCGGAACGCGTCCTTTGGAGGGCAATGGGCGCCCAAATTTGAATTTTGAATGAATAACACTACTAATGAAAATTTCTCAGACAAACTGTCCTTTTTCTTGCAGAAAGTACATAAGCTAGTGAAATTTGCCCTGACAATGTTAGCAGCCGCTTCTCGTAATCGTTGTGTGACAACCCAAAGAATAGCTGCTAAAAACCCGAGATGAGCACGGTTCGGCGGCCACTTGGGAGGCAAGGATTGTTGGCCGTGCGGGAGACTTCTGCGCGCCGAATGTGCCAAGCTTCAAGAGACTTAGGTTTTAAGATATTTCATGGCTTGAAGTGCGCGAAGGATCAGGGAAAGGTTTTCCTATAGGTATCTGAAAGGGCCTGAGATTGAAGTTTTTCGAACTGGAGTCTTCTTGTCTTAACAGTTTATCAATCAGACACGTCAGGTGGGTTAGATTCTTTATATCCGCGAGCTCAGTAGACATGAATCAAAACTGGTCACGCTTTCTTATCTTTTGAGGCGGGAATTGTTCTAATTAGGGGTACTATTCACTTACTAAATATACATATCATACCAAAAATAAGTTTTCAGTCCGCAAAATTCCAGCACAAATTACGGAGCATGAATACCATCATCTCCTCTAACTACTTGGAGGTTCAACTTTGCCATCTGTGTGGACGACTCATTTGTCGGACGTAGCTTGGCTACATTATACAGACCACTGACACTTTTAATTGTAAAAATTATGCTGATCAGCTGGGAAGGAGGCTAATAGCACCATTTCGTCTTTCTGTAATCGAAATGTCGTATACCGTTCTCGAAAATCTCCGCCTCACTGTCTTTGAGTGCTCTGGCATGAGTTCTTCTTTGCTGTGGTTGTAACAGACCACCTGTGACAAGAAAAACAATCTTCTTTGCATGACAGCGGCGACCTTTACGGAAGGAAAACAATGATAGAAATAGAAAGAATCACGTTGCGTCAAGATCTGTTTCATCACCTTCAATTTACGTTAACGCAAAGAAGATGAGATGCAATTTAGGTCAAAATTTTGACACCGAGAAATCCTTTCTGAGTATGGTCCACTCTGATCACGCGTTAAAGGTGAAATTCATTGACCATGTCTTGGGCTCCAAAAAGGCCAAACTTTGAACAATCCGGTAAATTGCCGCCAAGTGATTATTTTATTTTATTTATCATAGAGGTATCGTCTCCAACCGCTGCTTTTTAAGTTATTCAGAGTTCAAAAACAGGCAAAATAAGAACGCATGGTCTAATAATCTTATGTATGCTGATGTTTAACCCTTGCGCACTTATGTTGATAAATCTGAGAAAAGAGACTTACCCCAGCACATCGTTTCTCAGATCTTGCAAGGCCTTTTTCTAACACTTTCTTACAAACAAATTTTTTTAAATTGAAGCTGTTAAGTAATGATGACTTGGTCTAGCAATGTCATAAAATATATTTTTCTCTGATTTATTTGCAGCTTCTCGCAACGTTTCTTTCCCTGTCGATAAAAAAGATAGATGCTCAGCGAAAAATAGTGGACTGGTCACAGAATTGACGCAAGTTGGGCCACGTTTTCCTAGAGAGCAGAGAGGCTAGCAAGAGGGGTGAGACACGTACGACACTAGCCCTTCGCTTACAGTTCAGATCATTATCAGGTAAGAAAACCATAGATTATATTTTTCCCGCAAACTGACCCTGGGTGCTGCGACAAATTCGAAGTTTGGGGTTCAAATGAACGTTTTTAAAAAGGAAAAAACGAGTAATGACATCGAGAATGGAAGATTGTAGTCATAGGGCGCTTTCTGAAACATACGGAGCCTCTGAAAGGATGGGTGGCCATCTTTATTTCCTCTTAATTTCTACAATGTGGTAGTTTTGTGTTATTCAATAGACTGCTTGCATACAACTTAATTAGTAACGCTAACGTCAAAGTTTAATTTAGGTTAATCTATTCAGCAATGATACACAGTTTAATTTCGTAGAGCTCTGGACCCTTACAAATAATCCGAAAAAATATTTTCTCTAACCTACTTAAAAAGTACAATAAATTTTACCATGTTAAAACTTTTTAGGGCTCAGTATGCATTGTGCAAAATGCGTTGCGCGCTGTCCAAACAATTTTACGCGATAAAAAAAATTTAGAGCATAAATCAATCACGACATTCTTATTCAACGAATAACTTTTAAAATAAAAAACACGGAAGCCTGGGAAACTTTGAGGGAAGGTCGTCCATAAACTCCACCTCACTTTCCGTAGCTGCACGGTGGATTATAGGGACCGAGAGGTTGCTTAGGAAAGTCCTTCTTTAAAATCAGCCTAGTGACTTCATAAAATTTACGCAGAGTTTCCACTCGAAGAATATGTTGATATGGGTTGCTAGCTACCTTGACCATTTCGTCTATTCCGTGATCTCCCACAGCAACCACATAAATCGTTGCCCCTTTGCTCTTGAGTTTCTGAGCCATGGATATGGTTGAGTTCTTGTTATTTGACTGACCGTCAGTGATAAGGAGAACTATCTTTTTAGAACCATGACGACGACCTGGGATTGATAGAAGAATTTAAAGATTTAGTAATGGTAATAGGTCCGAGTGGAGTCAATTCGGTCTTTTATTACATCCATTTTGAAATGACTGGTGGTCCCTGTAATCTGATTGGCTCTAATTGTTGCGATTTATTTACAAATCGCACCATTTTTTGCTCTAAATCACACATTTTACGCTTGACTGAGTTTTTGACACATGACGTCAAAGGTTTTCTGTTTTGCATACAAAATAAGATATAAAAGCGTTTCCGGTTTCGCTTTTTTTATAAAAACCGGCTCAGTACTGCATCAGTAAAATATTTAAATTGACCAAGTCCTGTATTTCAGGAATTTAAAAATGGATGTAATAAAGTGGTAATTGAACCTTGTGTCGTGCAATTTTGGTCAGAAATCATACTTGTGGTTTCAGATCGAACTCGCGCTGCGCGCTCGTTTAATTTTGAAACCACGCGTATGATTTCAGCCCAAATTACACTCCACTCAGTTCAATTACCATTATTAATCATACAAGTGATTAACAGAGTCGGACAAATGCGATCGAAGCTGGAGTCTGCTTTGATAACTGCAAGTATGATTGAAGGGAGAATTGGACGCCACAAAGTCCTGTTGCTTATTAATCAAAACCATGGCAATATTTTAGAAACCCAACAATCCATCGGTTAAACGTGTCGTAAAAAGTAGCAATTAACTCGGCGAGATTAGCGACAACGGTGCGCGCGCACGACGCGTTCTGTCCACTTACACAAGCATGAAGCGTATACTATCCGACACTTACACTGTCCCACTAATGCCCAAATCAGGCTCAGTGATAGTTAATCACGTTCAAGAATTTTCCTATAGTTTTAATCAGGAACATGTATGCTCTGTATTTCAAGCTTCTTTCGAGGTAGTCTAATCAGGATACAGTGATTACAGTCAAATCTTAAGAGATCAGAGCGAATGTTGGTGGCTACAGTACATGGGGTCAGAAGCTTATGGTGATCGGAAATTGTAAAGTTTGTTTCAGAAGTGAAAGAAGGGTAAACCTCTACGCTGTGGAGGGGATATATGACAACCCTTTCATCGGGTCATTCTCATGAGTTATTTCGGTGGGTTTCATTCACGTAAAATATTCATGCGCCAGTCATGCGCACAAAAAAGCTAAATTTAAAACGTTGACTGAATTGGAGTATTCTACTGCTTTGATTTTGTTTAGCTTCACAAAAAAAGGCGAAGGAAACGGAATTTCCTATGTTTGAATTTGCTGACCACTTTGACGACATCGATCATCAAAAACAAGCTCGAAGAACATCGCCCCTATCATCCTTTCTTTGTTGACTCAGAGAAAATTTTAAAGGTAAAAAGGTCCGGGATAATTGAGATTTTTTCGTCGGTGTGTAAGAGTCCAATTTATCAGAACGGAAGCAAAGACTATGATATAAGTACCATTCATTAAACGATAAGCCCACTCGTGGAAGTGGTTTTTAGAGTCTTCGCAGAAGAGAAAGTTAGGGAACTGAGATATGCACGTCGTACATTGCATTAATTGCCTCCCGACTGTTAACTAACATTGTACCTGACAAAGGGTCCTCAAACAGCAACTTCTTGGCTTCTGCAAGTCCCGCCTCAGTGTTGCTCGACCCTCCTGGGTAGACAATGTTTTTAATTTTGCAGGCCGCTGTACTACGCGGCGAGAACTTGAAGTTTACTTTGGCGGAAGAAGAATACGTAACAGCTGCATATTTGGTGTCAAACATGGGATTAATCATTTTCCCCATCACGTTTACAAGTGCCATTTTCCCTTCATCAAATTCGCACCGGCCGATTGATCCTGAGCCGTCGATAACGGCAACGATATCCTCCTTCGAATTGCTTCTCTTAGTAATCCTCGAGTAACCGATGCCTAAAAAACTCGCCATGAATTTATCGGCAGTCACACTGGTTGAAGGGACAGCTTGAAAAGCTGAAATTAAGGTTAAACAAGAATTCAGTTTGGAAGTATTCAACTCTATAACTGGAATTGACACGTACAAAGAACACATCTTTAGGGAAGCCCACTGACATAAATACCACTGTACCTGCTACTAATTTCTCTTTCCTCTTTGCATTACTTTACCAAATGCAATTTTCCAACCTACATTTCTAATTAAAGAGCAATCTCAACCAAGCATAGGTAATGCAGTAGCCGTTCTTAACATGTAATTGATTGAAGATATTAGGTCTGGAATTGACCCGGGCCACGAGGTCTACTTGATAATAAACAAACATGGGAATTAAAGCAGTTCGTAAAGACTCGTGCATTTAGTAAATTTTAGCTTTGTAGGCTGAAGTGTATTTCATCCTTCAACAAAATCTTCCGTCCATCATCTGGGTTTTTGCATCCTGTCAATTTCAGTTTTCAAAGGCATCGAAGCAATAATATTTGCCACGGAACCGATATAAACTATACATTACTTTCGTAAATTTCTGGTTCCCTTACCCCAAACACAATTTCTTTAGTCCAGTGGACTATCTTCTGATAAATCAACTGCAGAACTTACCCTGATAAAAACTATCAGCTGGATCTGATGGATAAGTTTGTGGTGGCGGTCGCCACAAAAGTCCTGAAATTTGTCCTGTGAGAATTACCAGTAGGCACAGCACAGAAATCAAACAAGTAGAAAGTCGTGACATTTTGAAGTCTTGAACTATTTCGGAAAAGTCGCTTTAATTTGTTCAAGTTGAAGTCTGGAATTATTGGGGAGATCGCTCTATTTTATAAAGTAACTAACTTCCGTCTGTCGTTTCTATTTTGGTACTGAACAAGGAGAGTCTTCGTTTCAAGCGTTTACGTGTCTCAGATGGATGGGAACAGAGTTCTATGTTTAAAAACACGTTTTCATAACGTTAGTAACTTCGATATCAACAAACTGTGGCTTGCCTGATTTTATAGCCAGAAAGCGATCCCTGTACTTGTATTCCTTCTTAGCAAGGCGTGTAGCTGAGGGAGAGAATGTAGCAAAAGCTGTGGCGGGAAAACTGAGGTTTGCGTCACGTGGAAGGCTGTAGCTTTTTTTACCAAACAGTCTTTGTTCACGTTGCGTTGAGGTTGATTTAGGGAAGTCGTTGAAAAGGAATTTGAAAGAACAACAAATATCACCTGATCACCAAGTTTCTAATCTACAAAACCAGTCAACGATAGCATCTTCATCAATTAAAGTCACGGTTCAAGCGCTGTTCTTCATCAAATGTCCTAATTTTCACATCTACGCCGCTTTTTCTAGGGAGCCTCTTATTACCCGCACTTCCATAACACAGCTTAGTAAACAAAACAAAAAAAAACAAATAAATAGAAACAAAAATACTTTCAAGAAGACTAAGCATGTGCCAAACTATTTTTGAAAAAAGCTCCAACTAGACAGGAAAGCCAGACTGGAACCTGTCTCTCTGTCACGTTCGATCTTGAGGCGCAAACTCGATCCGTTTTTCGAAAACGAAGATATCGTTTCTTGTACTTCCCCACTGGATTTCGTTGGTTAAATATTTCAAGTAGACGTTCAACGACCGAGCGCGATGGAGTATCTGAATTTAACTAAAACGTGTAAAATAGATTTCACAACCACATGAAATGTGTGGAACTCTTCCACATTTTTCTTTGTTAAGCAATGCCCTTGCTGCGTGACTAATGTTTGTTTTTTTTGACTTCTTTGACCTTCAGCAACAGGGAAGCCGATTTAGAACATGACTAAGTTACATGGGTCGTAAAGTAGTCTGATTGTTTTATTGTAATTAATTCCAGATTTCATTTAAACTAAGATCTGATCTACAGCAACAAACAACCTAATTAAACGAACTGGTGACGTAACTAGGGTTTGTGGTGTTGAAGGTTACCATGATATCGGATAAGCGCTTTAGAATGCGCAGTAACAGATATCACGTCTGGCTGGTCGATATCGATTTGGAAAAGACTAAGAGGAGGGGGGTGAATAGGCTAACGGATCGGCGAATTCTGAGAATTACTTTGCCGGGATTTCGGATTTAGAGTAAAATTTTAACGGATTTGCGGATCCTGAAATTACAACGGTTCGCGATTTGGTCGACTTTTTAGGTTCGGATTTTGGATTTTGCTTGTGAGGAAGTTCGGATCGTGGATCTGAACAATCGTCAGAAATGCGTTGTTTTCTGAGTATGTGTATTTTTATGTCACGGACGAGACTCTCTCTCCATGTCACGCATCAGGGAAATAGTAACGCAACAGCTCAAGGTGCGTTTCTCACCTTTTCACGAGACAAGTAGCGAACGGATTCGGATTTAACAATATTTTTTAACGGTTTGACGGATTCGGTTATCAAATCGTGGCGGATCGGCGGATTTGCATACCCCTATTCACCCCCCTCTAAGAGAGATGAAAAAGCCGAAACACTACTGACGATAACTTTTATATGTAATTGTAAAAGGAAACAAACAAAATAATATGACCGGACATGATTAAAAGTCGACCGTTAGGTACAAATACACACAAAGCACTGCAAGACTACATTTCGATTTTTAGTTTTACAACCGTTTTTGCCCTATACAATCTTACCAAAATTTTACTTTTACATCACTTTTACATCTAATGGGGAAAATGAAAAATCCTGAGGAATATTTTAAAGGACCACTGTCTTCTTACAGACAAAATCGCCGCTTTAAGATAACTAGGTTTTTTTAACCGAGTTGATGATGTGAATGGGCCACCTTTAAAAGAGTCGGAAGCTGACGTTTCGGACGTTAGCCTTTCGTAGGTGCGAATCAATACTGTGACAGCTAAAAAGATCAATTTTTGTGGCTACTGCCTCCTATATGAGGCGAAAGTAGAAGACGCTATATTTGCAATCGTTCTATTTCCGATGAATCAAAGAATTCGAACTCCGGAACGCGCCCTTTGGAGGGCAATGGGCGCCCAAAATATTTCGATAAAACACGCGCTTGAATTTTGAATGAATAACACTACTAATGAAATTTTCTCAGGAAATTGACCTTTTTGTTACAGAAAGTACGTAAGCTAGTGAAATTTGCCCTGACAATGTTAGCAGCCGCTTCTCGTAATCGTTGCGTGACAACCCAAGGAATAGCTGCTAAAAACCCGAGATGAGCACGATTCGGCGGCCACTTGGGAGGCGAGGATTGTTGGCCGTGCGGGAGACTTCTGCGCGCCGAATGTGCCAGGCTTCAAGAGACTTAGGTTTCAAGATATTTATGGCTTGAAGTGCGCGAAGGATCAGGGAAAGGTTTTCCTCTAGGTATATGAAAGGGCCTAAGATTGAAGTATTTCGAACTGGGGTCTTCTTGTCTTAACAGTTTATGAATCAGACACGTCTGGTGGGTTAGATTCTCTATATCTGCGTGCTCAGTAGACATCAGTCAAAACTGGTCACGCTTTCTTATCTTTCGAGGCGGGAATTGCTGTAATTAGGGGTACTATTCACTTACTAAA
This sequence comes from Stylophora pistillata, assembly GCF_964205215.1. Taxonomy (NCBI): domain Eukaryota; kingdom Metazoa; phylum Cnidaria; class Anthozoa; order Scleractinia; family Pocilloporidae; genus Stylophora; species Stylophora pistillata. The sequence continues at coordinate 21,383,607 of NC_142519.1, read as the reverse complement.
TATACATATCATAGCAAAAATAAGTTTTCAGTCCGCAACATTCTAGTACAAATTACGAAGCATGAATACCATCATCTCCTCTAACTACTAGGAGGTTCAACTTTGCTATCTGTGTGGACGACTCATTTGTAGGCGTAGCTTGGCTACATTATAGAGACCACTGACATTTTTAATTGTAAAAATTATTCTGATCAGCCGCGAAGAAGGTTAATAGTACTATTTCGTCTTTCTGTAATCGCAATTTCCTATACCGTATAACATAATCTATGTTCATTTGACAACCATCGAGCTGAATTTGGGTTAAACGATTTTCTTGTGCATTGCCCCAAATAAGTAATTATAACTTTTCTCTCTTAGTGCAGGAAGAAAAACTTCAAAGCGGTTATCAGCCTACACATTGCAATTAAGTATGTAATAGAGCATAAGGCATGTTTCAGAACTTCAAAAGACTACTTCACAGAGACAAATCCCGATGCAGAAGTTTACCGAAGATAGAAGAACGAATTTTTCGTTTTAGAACATTTAAGGAGAAACGATCACTAATCTAGCTGGCAAACGTGAGCATGCAACGAAATGGAGATGCAGATGTCCAATTGCAGTCTTGAATCCTTGTTGCATTCAAACAGGTAAAATGATACGCGTACAAAGTTGAAGTTACTCTGCAGCTTGATATTTCGTTGTATTTTTTACTTTTTGCCCAAATTTTCTCGTGACTGTACCGAGCAATTTTTAAAATTTACCTTCTACGATGAAAGTGGGTCAAAGGCCAAGGAAATGTAAAGCTTGTTGTAAAGTTGTATAAACTTCTGTCACGGTTTGTTGATATTGAAATTGCTAACGTGCTTTTCAACTTAGAATGCTGTTCTCATTCATCTGAGACTCGTAAAAGCCTGAAACGAATACCCTCCTTTTTGTACCAAAATAGAAACGACAGACGGGTGAGTTAGTTTCTCTATGATTTATAGAGATCTCTTGAATAATTCCAGACTCCAACGTGAACAAACAAAAGCGACTTTTCCAAAATAGTTCAAGACTTCGAAATGTCACGACTTTCTACTTGTTTGATTTCTGTTCTGTTCCTACTGGTAATTCTCGCAGGACAAATTTCAGGACTTAAATGGCGACGGTCACCACAAATGTACCCATCAGATCCAGCTGATAGTTTTCATCAGGGTAAGTTTATCTCTTAAGATGATTTTATTAGCATGTAGTCCATTAGGACTGAAGAAATGTTGTTTTTTGCAGCAAGAAAAGCAGAAATTTACAGAAAGTAATGCATAGTTTATATCGGTTCCGTGGCAGATATTATTACCTTAACGTCTTTGAAAACTGAAATTAATAGGAAGCAAAAACTCAAATTCCAGACTTAATATCTCGCATCAATTACATGTTAAGAACGGCTTTTTCATTTGGAAAGGCTAGGCCATTCTTCCCGCCTGGCTGAGCTTGGACTTTTGACTCTGGAGTACTAGTGGCTTTAGAATGGCTTTGATTCAGATATGGAAGCTATAATGTACTCGATAATTGCTGAGATAAGCATGTTAAAGGGAGCAATTATTCTTTTAGAAATGTAGGTTGGAAAATTACATTGTATATCGTTACGTTATTTAAGATTTCGTGTATATCTATCTAGACACCCACTGACTGACGTTATCATTGACTAACTGCTGGATAAACTGATACAGACGTATGCCAACCAGTGATTGAATGGAGATGGAATATGTTCTTACTTATTAGCTGACTTACAGACTGATTCATTAATTGATTGATACTCCTAAGAAATGATCTACCAACTGTCTGACAACCTGAATATACTAACTATACTGGGGTATATTTAATATGGGGATTAAGTTCCTCCCTCTATAACCCAATTGTAATGTAATGTAATGCAATATAATGTGAATTACGATTACGATTACAATAAAGCTGTTATATATGAATGTCTGACTGACTGTCATTTACTGATTGACTTACCTACTGACTGACTGATCATGTATTGAACTGACCTACTGACGGACTGACCGACCGACTAACTAAATGACTAAATGACTAACTTACCCACCCACGGACTGACTAACCGACTGACTGATTGGTTGTTTGGCTAACTGACCCACCGACAGACTGATTGACTGACTGAGTGACTGACTGACTGACCTGCTGACCGAGAATTTGACCAATTGAAATTTAGGAGCATAAACACAAATTCGAAGTCATTGATTTTCATTTTTTTAAAAAATTACATTTAGAGCCATGTTAACATATTGAAGGGACTCTCATGTAGTGTGTGCACCTGTCACATAGCCTCGCAGTGCTGTGATTTCTAGATGGAGAAACGTTTCAGAAAGACTCAAAGCTGTCATAAGAACATAGCGACGAAATGTTGATAATAGGTTTCCAAGGCAACGAGGAACAGAAAGGCAATCAATTGTGGCCTGTGAAACGTAAAAAGAACTCAATATCGACACGGGAACATAAGCACCAAGCTAGTTCAAGGAAGACTGAAAATAAGAAAATTGATTTTTTATAATGATGACGGCTGATCTCAGTAACAATCGTTGAATTTTGGAAAATAATGTCCAAACCGAATTTAATAACAATGGTTCACTCTGATTCAGAGCGACAGAAATCGTTGAGTTTCGATCTCGCTCGATAAAGATGAATGGGTCGGAAAAGACTGACCGGGTGATGTTCTCTTCGGTAAAAGAGTTCTCCAGACAAGGACTGAGAAGAGGTTTAAAAAGCCGCATTAATGACTTACTTGAAGACATTTACAATCCTTGTCACGAAGACTCTGGTTTCTACTTTCTACAGCTATAAAGAACCTTTGGGAATGATCTGAACACTCCTGAATAACCATAGCAGCGCAATTTTCTATTTGTTGTGACGATGATAGAACAGTTCTGCCCAATAGTGTGAACAGCAGAAGAAGAACATTTACTATACCAAACATGATTGTTGAGCAAAGATGGTGGATTGTAGAAAAGGTGTTAATGTCTAGTAGATAACGGAAAGGCCGTTGTCAAAACTGGCTAACGACGCGCAATGGCAAAATTGGTTTCTTTTATCTCCTTTGTCCGTAGCATCTATCCGTAATTCCCCCCCCCCCCCCCCCTTACAATATCAGCCCTGAATCACACAATAAGGTCATATGGATAAACCAAATGATCACCAACCATAGAAACTCCTGATTGGTTAAACACATTCTCCTTGTCAGTACCTTAAGAAATGTACGGAAAACAGTATCGGGAATATGCACAGTGGCGTTAGAATGAAAATGGTTAAGGAGGTTATGTAATTTAATTTCCGATCAATGAGCAAAAAAAAAACAAAAAACAAAAAACAAAAAACTGCAGGCAATTACCAACCTCAGCAAATCACGATGAGGCAGCTGCAAATGTTAATCATTTTCCCCAAAGTCGACTCGTGGGATCTTTTTATTTTTGTTTTTCAAAAGCTCTTTGATATAAGAACTTCTAGCTCTACAGGTACAGGCAATGTACTTACTTGGCGCCTCGAACAGCACATGTCACTTAAAAATAACATGCATGCGAAAGCCAGAAATTTGTCTTTTGGCTATTTACAAAAGAATATATTCAATTCAAACTAAATCAAAGTTAAATTACTGCTAGAGACTCGGAAACGTTATTGTTAAGACTGAACTAGAAATCAGTAGGATGGCAAACTTTCACTTAACATAATCCAGCGTAAACTGAACACTTTATCATTTCTCCTAATTCGTTTTTAGGAATCATAATCTAAAATTTATATCCGGAGACTTTTACTGCATTATCTATGAAGAGACACATTACAACAACACGCGTCTTGTTTTTCAAAGGAAAGATAGATATCGTATCCTCTTTCTGTGGACCCCGCTGTCCTTTCGCCTTCCTAAATAATCATGATATAGCATGTGTCCTAACAGTTTCAAAGGAATGATAGGGACGAATAAATGGACGCATTGGAAAAAATAAATAGAGGTCCCGTCTCCTACAGGGTTAGGGGTAGGAGACGTTAAGTTCCTACTCACGAGATTACTGTGTGATGGATGTCCTCCCCTGGGGTGGGATGGGTGGGTTGTTGTCTTGCGTTTCATACATGAGCCTCTGGCTCGGGCAATATGGGTAACCATGCCCCACGTAAAGACATTAAACTTTGATTACTATTACTATAGATATCGTTTCATCTTTCTGTAGACCCTGCTGTCCTTGCACCTTCCAAAATCATATGATAAGAAGACAAATGATATTTTTAAGCAACATAATGCGAACCTGGGTGACAAGCAAGCTATCAAGTTAGCAGAGTGCGACAGTTGTGTTAGCCCTAATAGCTCTACTTTCATACTATGGTTACGATGGCGGTTGAATTCCAAAATTGGATCACACGCACTAGTGAGTGGTGATGTGGCTGTTGGTCTTTCACCTTTACTACCCTAAGAAACATATATGATTATTTTTAGACAACAGAAGCTTGATGTTTATTTTCATTTTTATTATATGTGCATATGGTTTAATCAAGAGGCGAACTCCTGCTTGACTCAGCACCCAATTACCACTGGTATAGAAATAATGGATTTTGAAAAGTCTTTGGAATAAAAGCTGTGATTCGATCTTCAATCTTCCAACGTAGGAGGACAATTTGTTTTGGACAGTCCACCCGGCCGAGTAGACCGCCTTCTCATTTTGGTTACTAATCAGAATCCAAGGATTGGAGTGTTACTGACTTTTATCAGTACATGCCGCCGCGAAGAACTAATGTAAAATTGTACAGGATGGGAGGGTAGAAAAATTATTTACTCGCTCGCCGACAATTTCTTGAGAAGGTGAAAAATTAGATCCATTTAATTTTGAACGATCACTATGATCTTTCCAAGTTGATTTAAGGGTATGTAAAAAACAAAAAACACGTTAACAAGTTTACGTGCTTTTGTAAGAGAGGTTTTGTTTATAGCATAAAGCAGAAAACTGTCAACTTAAAGTATTTAATCTGTCAAAGATTATCTTGCGCCAAGAATGTGGATGAAAGGACTTATCCCCCCTTTGCAGTTAACGGATAAAATAAATTTATAACTATAAATGATAACTTGGGTTTATGAAATATACGAAATGTAAACGTACTGGACTAAAAAATGAAAGAACTTTGCCGAGGACTCATTTTCATTGTTTGTGGAAACATTTAGAAACAAGTGTTTTGTATAAGTATCAGTCCATGAGCTGATAACAAGCAAAAAAATATTTTTCTCTCAGTTTTCTTCATGGTGAGCTTGGAGCTTATCAGGTCAGTCAGACACAACCATAAAGCTGTGTGACTTTTAAACAAAGTTTTGCAGCCTTGAATCAAGTGCGGAATCTCCTGGATTTTTATAGTTGATTTTAACTCCACCCGGTAAGTTATGATTATCTAACAGCTCCCATGGAAACCGTCCACTCAAAGGCATCTCAAAAGTGATGTTTATGAAATACTCGAACGTGTGACCAGTTCCGTTAATCTGCCAATCCGCCCAGACTTTATCTATGAAGCTGTGATGAATCCAAAACTCAGGAGAGAACGAAGCCGAGTGCTGTTTTAACATATGACCGCCAACACAGTCGTGAAAAGTAGGGTGAAGTTTTTCCCGAACAAACTTTTCAAACGCAAGAAAATTTTCATCCTTTGATATCTTTTTAATCACGTCTTTCCCTGGAAGGAAGCATGACATGTTAAAACGTCTTTGTAAACAATTTTGTCCAGTATCCTCAGGTATAAAGAAAGCGTCTTTCTTAAAAGGTCCGTCTCTAACGCAATTATCAGACAAAGTTCCGTCACCCCCCAAACCGTGAGGACCCGGATTCCAAACATCGTGTGTCTCCGTTCCTCGGGCCCAGTGTTTCTCGTCCTTACTCCAGTCCCAATAGGGAATTGTAACTCTGCAATCAACCTGACGAAGGATGTTTTCAAACTCCAGCAAATACCACCTGTGCCAGGGTAGAAAGATCTGAGGCATGTGATGGAGGAGTTTGGTAGGCATCCGGGCATGCACTTTGCTGATTCTTCTGTAATCATCTTCATAAATAGGGTTTGTTGCAGCAGTTTTGATAGCACCAACAAATCTTTTTCGCTCCTGTAGGGTCATAGCTGTGAATTCCTTTCTAATCCGATGACAGAATAAAAGTTCGCCATCGTTACACATACATTGCCGTTCACATTCATCGAGCCATGGGTTCTTGCCATGACAGATTATTGGATTACCTGTAAATTCATTCAAAGACAAGGGATTTAGAGGGTCAGTGAAAGAGAATGTTTTAGTCTAGATCAACGTACCGCCAACCGAAATTTTTCTCTAAATTATTGATTCAGTTTAGCACTGAGCAAAATGTGTTTTGAAAAATAGGAGACAGTAACGTTTGTATCTCTCGTTAATTTTCTTCTAAACTTCTGTTTGACTTAAAGTGTACTTTCACTTCCAATTTTTCCGCATCTTCTTGGCTGTCACCCGATGATTCTGTAAAATGTTGATTAAGGAGTTGAATTTCATTTCTGGTGGCTCACAAAAAAAATACGTTAATACGTAATACTCGACTCCTATCGACCAAGTCCATCCCCAGCCGAAGAAGCCAAGCTTTCTAAAAGCGTGGGGTCACTGTCAAACAGAAGGCACACACCAGATTGTTAAATCGTGTATATTGAACCCTAAGCCGTGTTACCTAATGTGACTAAAAAGGCCCCCTCATGACACCCCAGGACCCTCCAGGATCCCCCTAGCTACGCCCTTGATCTCAACACCCTGTCAGGTTTCCGTGACAGTCACGCAAGACCTATTCATATCCTGAAAGGTATGGGTAGAGAGTGGCACTATGCGAGTGACATCATGACTTGCCTAAGAACACAACACAATGATCCCCTGGTGTTAAGTGCACTAACCAATCATGCCCGGTGTTTTCAGGCGTCCTCCACTTACTCAGGTCTCAACAACTCAACTAAAACGATGAGCAATACTTAACCTGTCATGTATCGTTTTAACCCAGCGTAGTTCAGGCTTGGACACAAGTTGCTCTGTTTTATCAAAGTCGCTGTCATAATCAAGAGTGAACGGTACGAAGTAAGGAGGTCTCCAGAACAGCGGGGAACAGACAGGCAGTCAACAGCTTTCTACATCGAAACAAGTTTAAACGTACGCTTTAACATTTGAAACTTTCCTCCGCAACCTTCCTCATAATCTTGTCTTATAAACTAGATCCTCGAACTTTTATTGTGAGTAAAAGAGGTGCGTCAGATCTAGGATATTTTACTGAGAAATTATCAATGCTAACTCGATTAACTGATTTAATGATAAATTCATGTGAATCTAAAGGTTTTCATGGCAATGAATTGTCTGAATACTGCGTTTGGACATAAATAGGATTAAATAGATAAAATACATTACAATAGGGAAAATTTGTCCCGCAAAAAATTGTTATTCATTCATTAAATACCTGCACTTCCACGCAATTTTGAAACAGCTGATCTGAGTTCCTTTCCTCCAGGGCCTGGAAAATTTCATGAAAATTTGAAGCACAGTTTTTGATCGTCATTTTCTGACATGACTCAATATTTTCGACAGATCTCACACAGAGCATTAAGATCGCAATGACAAAGACAAGCTGGTTACGCTGTGGAACCATGTCGGTGATCTTCTTTTCAAGTGTATCTAAAATCATCACGAAACACGAGAATTGTATATATATATATTTAAAAACAACTCATTTCCTTCCCCTTGCCATGGAAATTTAAAGGACACTGACGAGATTTGTATACACAATCACGACAAAAAACTAATCTAAATCAACAGGGTGACATGGTTTCTTCCTTGTTACATATTGACATTTCAAGCACCTTAATTTTATATTGTTTCCAATCGTTTATTAGAAAAAGCCTCCGGAGGCTGTTCAACAATATGCTTACAAGTTATTTCCTCCTTATGAAATAGCTATCCTCGAGTGTTTAGAAATCGTTAGGTATATTGATCTAATTCTTTTAACAGACATTGTGATTTTGTCAACTATACAATAACGAGGAAACATCATCAAATTTTCGTTTTCCTTGTAAGCATTCAATTAATATGAAAATAATAGAGATATTTTGACAGTTTAGCACGTGGAAAATGGAATCGTACGATGTTACCTTTGCAGGATAGGGTGTACGTGATTGTGTGAACTTGTCGAGCCAAGGGAGACAGCTTAGTACCTTATCGGCCGAGCTCTCGGAGCGATCAAATTTCCAAATCGTCATATTGTCCCGTTAAGATAAATGTAGGACTAAAACACATTTCCTGAGACACTGAAAAAACCCGACACAGAGACACTGGGATGTAGGCTTTGCATAATCTCAAGAAAGTCCAGGCTGCCAAAATCGTACGACAAGTCTAAGACATTCGTGTCATGCATGTATTAGAGGTGCATCCATACCCAGCCATTAATTTCATACTATGACTGAGCTCTGCTGAAGTCAATCTCGATCTTTATGATAAAGGAGAAATTTTACACGAAAGTTTCCTAATCAAAAGACGGTTGGTTTACTTCAAAGAGTTTTCCAAATGAGTCCGAAAGAAAAGGTTAAGTCATTCTACCCCACCCCCGTTTGGCAAAAAGCCAGCCATAAGCCCTCTCTCTTTTTTTACCATTTTTTCTTTTTTTAATGACACAAATTACTAGTTGACCTACAGTTGATATAACAAGATACTCAAAATTCGTACAAGGCAAAGCCAGGAGCCCATCACTGATGGGCTCCTGGCAAAGCCGATAATACAAGCAAGATTCTATTAAAAATTGTGTCTTCTTACTTAACAAATACAAATTTATCGAAAAGTCAGTTGATGCACGTAGCTATAACCAATAAAAATTGCAACAAAAACCCATTCTATGAAGGAATACTTCTATTGCTAAACAAGATGCGCGATTAATAGTTGAAAATATTCTGTAAGCTTCGTTGACAAATATACAAAGCAGAAAGTTTGCAGAAAATTTGAAACTCGTAGTGCTATTTTGAAAATGTGATTTTCACTGAGTGTATCAATTTTGGATCTTACGTCATTTCATCAGTTATGATGGCCAATATTATTCATGCTATCCCTTGGGGAACTTGGGAGCACAAGAGCTATTATTCAGTGATGATGATGATGATGATGATGATGATGATGATGATAGGAGCAGCCGTATGAAAAAGGAAGAGCAAAGATGGCCTGTTGCGGAAAATTGAAGAATCTAAATAGTCGAAGTGTGTTTCAAATTTTGCTAAGTTTAAGCTTTTTTCAAATACATTTTGACGAAACTAACGATTAGAGAAAATTTTCATCTAATTCAGAGAAACTTGTTCAAACAATAAATCTTTCATTAAAAACTGTTTCAAACTTAAGGAGGGTCTATACCCTCTTTTGTTCATTTAGCAAGGAAGATCAGTCGCAGCATTCATAGCATTCAATAAACTAGGAGCGATATCCTTTACAATTTGCTTCACCACTGCCCAAAGGTCAGAAGCCACGTAAAAATACTTTTCCGGCGGACTAGAAGCCACCTCCATTATCTCCGTTATGCCATTAAAGTAGCGACCAACGCCGACAACGTAAATTTCTACACCACTTTCCTTTAGTTCTTTGGTCTTTGCTTTGGTGTCGTTCGGGGAATTGGATCTCCCATCTGTGACGAGGAAAACTATTTTCTTGTCTGCATCAAGACGCCCGCCTAAAAGACATGGAACAGAACAAAAACGAATTTAAGGGTGAACGAAGGAATATAAATCACTCTTGTGAGTTTCACTTAAAACTTCTTGATTGAGAATAAATTATGCGTAATTTGGACGAAGGCTGACGATTTCGTTATACAGCATTACCATTTATGGGATACCTATGTGTAACCCAGGTTTACTTGACTTGATTATTCCTAATGCTGAATCTCTTTTCAAAAATTCCTGAGCCGAGTGAGGTAGAAGTTTTCATTACATTTCACAGCCATTTATGCAACTTGTTAACAGGATGTAATATCGTAAAGGCCCAGTACTATTTAGTATTTTTTTCCCCTTTTTTCAGTCTCATTCTCTTGGAAAATTTACCTGACGTGCGATCTTCAAATAGTTGAATGGCTTTCACCAACGCAGCATGAGTGTCGGTTCCCCCTCCTGGGTAAGTGATTCTATTCATCTCACTGGCTGCGAAATATTCCGGTAAAAAATTGAAGTTCACGGTGGCTGAGTCCGAGAATGTGACCGCTGAATACTTGAGGTCAACGTAGATGTTTTTCATAGCTAATAGGTAACGAAGCGCCTTCTTTGCCTTCTCGAATCCACAAGATCCAACTGATCCTGAACCATCCATGAGAACAACAACATCGTGAGCCTCTCTTGAAGAAGGTCTTTGGAACAAACTCCGAAATCCAGCACCAATTGGAGGCTGCTGAGATTTAGGTTTTACGAAATTTTCTTCGAGTCTCTTTGCACTTGCTTTGTTACTGAAAACAACAAGGGCTGAAAAAGAACCAATAAAATGAATCCCCTGATATCATCTATGACTAATGGACTAATAGAGGACAGCTCCCCTTACAAAGAGCCTATTCATTAGCAGTGGAAAAGATAAAGTTTCTTACGTCTTTAATGCAGGGACGGACATTTTCCTAGTCCCAGACATTGATCAACTTTTAAAAAGAACTTAAAATAAACTGTCTATAACTTACTGAGATTTCAACAATAATTTAACACAACTTACCCCGAACTGGTTCTGTGAAGAATACCAGCAGGCACACTGCAGAGGCGACATAGAGGGAAAATCTTGACATCGCGAAATCCTTCTTTTTTTGTCTTGATAAGATCTGACTTGCAGCTTTGAAATTCACTAACTGCTTACACGTCTTTTTATGGAGAAATGAACTTCCTTGTTACTCTTTACCTTTGATAAAGGTCAGCTATTTGTCTCCAATTTTGGACCGTTTCAGCTGGCAAGGATGACAGGTTCTCTGTTTCATCGCACGTATTGTTGTCATTGTATTTTTTTCCTTGTTTTCCAAGAAATCCGGGTAGAGAAACTAGATTTCTCTTACAATATTTCATCATTGCAGGCTCAAAAAATTTAAGATCATGGCCACAAGGATCAGGCTTAAAAAGTGCATTCGCCTGCGGTCAGAATTTCTTGAGCATTGTTATTTTTCCTTTTTTTTTTTTTTTTCTCTTATGACCTTTAGCCACCAGGACGTTAGTAGCATCACGAGCATTGACAAGGTGTACTGAAACCTTATTATCCCACGAGTGTGTCTTTTATTGAGATCAAAATACTGTTCGAGCTAACATTTGATGTCTAAAGTTAACCTTCCTGAAGGTACCTGTAGCCACAGCTGCACGTTTAAGCGCAATAACATTGTGGTAGTACATTGCTAGAAACCTGTCAAGAGAGATTGTCTTTGTTTATTGTTTTGTTTCCTCACGTATTCGTGATGCGGATTGAAAAAAGGTGCTCGGCCCGATTTTAGTTTTTCACTCCCCCTAATATACATAGGTTAACTGATGAGTTTTTTTTTTTTTACCATAACTTTTTAATGATAGTGTAGCTTTCTGCAAAAATATCTACTGCTCCCAAGGCGGATCATCAAACCTCATGTCTTTGGCGCCTGCTTTTCAGACTTCCCCCAGCCGACCCCTCCCCCCCATTGAAATTTTGTTCTTCCTGATACACCGTTGTAGTTCTGTTTCCTTTTCAGCGTTTTGTACATCAAAAATTTCAGCATGGCTTTACTTCTGAGAAATAAAACCAGATTTATTGCAATACTCTGATAACATTTTAAAACGAACTAACGTAGACTGGCGGGGGAAAGAAGAAATGCATTGATTCCGTGACAGATGCCACTTGGTTCCACTTGAGTCGGCCTCCAACATTTACTTCCGTGTCAGTGATTAATTTATTCTGCCTTCGAAGCGACTAGCTAGCACAACCAAGGCTTTAGAAATGAGTACGGAGTAATATTCTATACCTCACGGCAAAGTGACTCTGCTTTGGGGTTTGGTGCCAATCCATATACGGTTAAAGAAATTAATAACAATATTATATAATTTATCAAGACTAACTGACTTGTAACATGCACCTCAATTAATTGAAACCAGGGTGACCTTGTAAGATTAACAGCTGACCCTGTAATTAAAAAGGACCACTTACATGACTGTTGTATATTTTGGACAACTGTAATTATTTGTCTAAACCATGTCGAATGTTGCTAATTGAGAGTTTCTTCTTCACTTCTTGGTCCCGGTAATTTGTGTCATTAATGATAAGCATTTTTTCACTCTTAAAGCCATTTTGTTCACTAAATGAAAGGAAATAAGACACCACTAGAAATCCCGGCTAACTCGCATTCCTAGTCACAAAATGATCACCTACATTCAATCTGATATACGTTCACTCTCGCTGTTCTTATCTTTTTGAGTGGTATCGTGAAACTTAATCATTTGGCGTTTTGTATGCTAACTTCTGTGGCTATGTTATTTATTTCCTTGTTTTATCGTCATTCGTTTTCAAAATATGCGAAACTTTAATAGACAGAAATAGCTCTGTGTTTCATGCCTAACTTTACTACCAGTCATTACAATTTTTCGTTTGATCGACCTTTTTACTATGTATAGAACTTGTAATGACCTCTCCGTTACGCGTTATGTGGTGCAATTTAAATTGTAGCAAAGGTATACGATACGTTTCCTTTTCAGCGCATTGTTGACAATAGGCTTGACCGAAATAATCCTAGATACTAACACCTTGATCATGTTTCCTTGTTTCTGCGAAAGCGTTTTAGTACAAAGCGCTGACACGCATTTTGAGAAGAAGTTTGAAGACTCCACTTTTGTAGAAGCGACGAAGCTCAATCAATGAATCAGAACATCGGATGACGCACTTCAGAAGGCAATTGGGACTCAAGGTAATGCATATTAAATATGATAACATTCTTGGTAATATTTTCTCTCGGAGTTGACTCAGGTGAGTCTGAGGAAATGTGAAAGTTGTAGGGGATATTACATAATTGAGCTTGGACTACTTAAGGCCAAGTAAAATTCCTAGTCATTAGGTTGTTTTTAAATTCCTTCGTCTATCCATAAATCTCGCAGACGCACTCCTCTGCACTGCCTTCTTATCTGTTGTGCCTAATTTTGGCTTTTTCTCCTTTTTGAGTGTCTGACAAAAAGTCTCCTACAGACCTTGACGTAATAGCATAAATGACAACAATAATCCAAGCCATCTAATTTAGTGCCTTCGTTTATTACATTTATTTACGAAATGTTAACTCCTTTTGAAGTTAACTAAATTTTTTCTAAGGTATAAAAGCAAGAGAGTCCTTATTTCATTCAAAATACTAAAAGACAAAATGAACTCAGTAAATTCTCTATTTTCAAAGGTGCTGAGAAGAATTTCTATAGTGCTTTACCTTGAATCCATTACAATATGACATTCAAACTCAGGTGAAATAATGATCTAATTAATTAATGACTAAAATAAGTTAAATTGCAGTGCTGTTCCTTTCAAAATACAATCTAAAAATAGAAGGCAAGTTTGAAATAAATCCTTATGTAGCCATTTTAACATAGTGACTTATGATTCAACTGGGTTGCATATTTCTTGGGAGCAACTAACTTAAAAGCCAATTTTGTAACATCTAAGAAGCCCGACATGTCAGTGACACGGAATACGTGGTCTTTACGAACTGGCGAGGCTACTTCCACGATTTCACTGATTCCACTATTGTAATTCCCGACAGCAACGACAAAAATATCCACACCACTGGCTCTCAGCAAGTTAGCATTTGGTATGGTCTTCGAGGAATCAACGTTTGAATGGCCATCGGTGATAAGAAAGGCAATCTTGACAACACCCGGACGTTTTCCTTTGAAAAAGATTAATGAATACAGTAAGTGGGTTTTGCAGTGAGCGTATCTCACGATTATATTTGTTCGCTAAAAATCCTAGTCATCTAAGCTCAAAGGGTGAGCGACTTTGAATTCCTCCTTTCAGTACCACCCTCGAATCAAATGTAAAGGTCGCGAGAATGAAGAGAAATGATCACCAATTTAAGAAGCTCCACTCTCAAACAAGTTATCCCTCTTGAACAAAAACTCATCTTTCAAACCGGCAGTCTAAATCCCACAGGGATCAACGAACACTTTTCATTCCACTAATTTATTCGTATTTTTCTCATTGCCATGTTTCTACCAATAACGTAGCTCCATTTTCTGCCTTTAAAAGCACACACAACCCACAATTCCTCTATTCGCTCCGACGAAGGGCTACCGCTCGAAACGTCAGCTTTTGTAATCGTTACGGTGGATAATTTACCATTTCAACTTTAAACAACAACAAACATATGAAACATATGTGTGAACTGCGGTTATGAGACGTATATGAGCACGATCCTTCGCAGTAAAGCACTATTTGAGCAATAGTGAAAATCAGACCTGAAAAAAGTTTCAGGCCTGTACGGGATTCGAACCACTGACCTCTGCGATACTAGTGCAGCGCTCTACCAATTGAGCTAACAAGCCAACTAGGAGCAGGCCATCAAATTAAGGATCGTGCTCATATACATTTCAACTTTGTTGATAAATCCAAATTATCCCTCTTGGTACCCGGCATTGGAAGGGTAAAGAAATTGGTGCGAAGGATATGAATCCATCATTAAAATTGATTTGGAGACAAGATTCAAGTTTGTTTACTGTTATGGTCTAGATCTTTTAAACGTTGTCTCTTTCATTTCGTTTGTATTTGTAAGTGTCCTAAGAGAAACTGTCTAGAACTAAACTGTGTGACTTGTGACGAAAACAAAACATGTTTAGAAGCTGATACCTTGCTATTTACTTGAACATAAGACCGGGAACAACACTAGTTGAAACACAACAGTAAAGTATGAGACAAGTTCTCATTCCTGTGTGTTTTTTTTTTTTTGCTTTTTTTTTACTGTTTTGGTCTATACATCATCAACGTTGTCACTTTCTTTTCAGTTGTAATTGTAAGTGTCCTAAGAGAAACTCTCTGGACCTACACACTGTGTGACTTGTGACGAAAACGAAACACGACGCATGAACGAGCGGAATTTCAAATACGGTTTTGAGGAGTAACAAACCCTAACACCTGTGCACCCGTTTTATTTTTGAGTTTAAAACTAACACCAAAACTAAACAATGTTAATATTCCCTCTTTAAAATTAAAACTTCCGATCGAAAGTAAATTTGTACATACCTGAAGAGGGATCTTCAAAAACTCTTTTTGCTTCTGCCAACGCAGCCTGAGTATTAGTTGATCCTGGAATATAGGGAAGCTTCTTTATCTTAATTCCTGCGTCCGGATTAGCAACGAAATTGAAATCTGTCGTGGCAGTACTTGCAAATGTAACTGCCGCATATCTGTTGTCATATCCTACTTCTGACGCAATGTCAAGCATGTTTTTCAAGGCTTGCTTTGCTTTTTTGTAGTTGCAGTCCCCAATCGAGCCTGAACGATCCAGAATCACCACGATATCTTCCTGTGTGACCTGCCTCTTGCTCCGTCCAATCTGAGACAAGTACGAGAGGGGTATGCGAAAGAAATTGGTCACCAGTTTCGTCGCGGTCTCATTTTTAGTCGGTACATGTTGAAAAGCTGAAAAAGAATATAGGAGTACTCTTATAACTAAAAGTTACTTATACCATTGCCAGAAATTTGGGACAATATGGCGGAGGCGGTTCTTATTTTACAAGCAAAATGGCGCCGAAACAGTATAAGAAAATGTATAGGAAAATATTGTTTTTTTCAAAATAGCTGTCTAAGAATGGGAAATTCTTTCGCTGCGTACTTGGAAATGCAGCCGCATCAGTTAAAGCGCCCATCGCTACGAAAAAGAAATACTCAAATTCAAGCCTACCTTTTCCCAAGGTATACGAGTAAACTCATAATTCTGACTCCATTTTCCATTCAAACTCTTAAAATGTGCTTCGACTAGGTGTTACAATTCTATTGTCGTGGGAACAACCTTGTGAAGATTCGCAACTGCGTAGTTTGATATGCATTCTACAGAAGTTTGCTCAACTAAATCGCTCGTAAACGGTCGAATATGTTGGCCCACAAATTTTCTTTGAGCCAGGAAACTCTTCGTAATTTCACAGAGCTCAAAAACCCAATAAGCCATTTTTAAATAGCCCAATTTTAGGTAGGAAGAACAAGAAAGATACAAGTCCCTGTAACCGCACAATCTGGCCGCCATTTTCCTTGTTTTGACGTCTCCTTTGGCTTTCTGGGATAGTACAGTACTAGGCCTTTCACTGACGGGGTTTTACGAAAATAGAAAGTTACGTGTTCACTTCACTTCCACCGCCGCCATATTGAATTCTCTGTAATACGATATACCGCTGACATTTCGTAACGGGCTCGAAATGTCCCCGATTTCTGGCGCTCCTCACTGCCACCTAATCTTTACACAGTCGAAACACGTTCACGTGTATTAACTTGAATTGAAATCCTAAGCAACGTCAAGTTTTTACCGCATTTCTACAAAGTATATATTGCGGGAAAGTTATTCTTTCGCCCATCAAACGCATTGAGGTCATAGAGAACTTTTAGTTGTACGCAGATATGGTTATGTACTCGATTAAGATTCTGGGAGCACCTAAACCAGTGTTTTCTAACGTAAAAAAAACCGAATCGGCTGGGGTTATTTCATTATAAAAAATGGGTTTCTTTATTTAGATGCATCTAGTGCATCTAGATGGAGTGGTCTTTCAACGCCAGATAAAACAAGGCGTTTGCCTTCTCTCAGTTGATCCGTTCTTAATGTCAAATCTAGTTCTCGTAATGGTTTTAGCTGAAGAGTTCAACATCTCAAGAGCTTTACTAAAATACTGGCATTTATGAAATGTCAATTTCCCAATTTGAATATAAGTTACGGAGACATGGCGATAAAATCAATTGACCAAAGTACATTTACACTTACACTGATAAAACTGTTGATCACGTTTTGGAGTTGGTCTAAACCAAAATGGGTTCCTGCCAAGACATTGACCAGTTAGAAAGGCAAGGACGACGATCACAGTTAATCGGTAAAACACCGGAGCCATTGTTGGAACAGTTTCTCGCGAAGAGATTAGCCTCAATTGTCTGAAGAGATCTGTGTTCTTTGAAGACTTAGCTGGTTGTGACGGCTTGGTTGATTTTATAGTCAGAAAGCAATCCCTGTACGTGTATTCCTTCTCAGCAAAGCGTGTGGCTGAGGGAGAGAATGTAGCAAAAGCTGTGGCGGGAAGGCTGAGGTTTGCGTCACGTGGAAGGCTGTAGCTTTATTTAGTAAACAGTCGTTGTTAACTTTGCGCTGAAGTTGATTTAGGGCGGAAGTCATATGAAAAGGAATTTGAAAGAACAGCGGATATTACCTGACCAGCAAATTTCTTATCTACAAAACCATTCAAAGATAGTATTTCTAGTTCTCGTACATTCTGTTTCGATAAAAATTTATTTCACGGTTCAAGCACTGCTCTTCCACAAAATGTCCTAATTTTTCACGGCTACACCACTTTTTCCGCAAAGCCCACCATTACCTAAATTTCCATATTGATGCCAAACTATTTTTGTAAAAGCTCAACCTAGACAGGAAAGCTAGACTGTAACCTGTCTCTCTGTCACGTTCGATCTTTAAGGCGCAAACTCGATCCGTTTTTCGAAAAAGAGGATATCCCCTCTTGTACCTCCCCCCTGCATTTCGTTGGTTAAATCTTTCAAATAGAAGTTCAGTGACCGCGCTCAATGAAGTATATGAATTTAGCTTAAAATGTACACACGCGCAGGTTTCACAACCTACATGAAAGGTGTGGAACTCTTCCATACTTCCTTTGTTAAGTAATGCCCTTGCTGCGTGACTAATTTTTTAGCTTCTTTGACCTTCAGCAACAGGGAACCCCAATTTAGAATATGACAAAGATATATGACAATGTCATTTTAATCTGACGGAGGCGAACAGAACGTTGCCGAAATTTAGCTTATCATACTGTTTTAGTGTTTTTAGGTCAGATCCAACATTTTAAAGTTTTTATCAAGAACACTAACCGCATAAGCAGTATGTAAGATATATGAGTCGTAACGTAATCTGGTTGTTTTTCTGTAATTAGATCAAGATATCGTTTAAACTAAGATTTGATCTCAAGCGAAAAACAACCTAATTAAACGAACTGACACGTAACTAGGGAAATTAACCATCATGGCGCTGGAGGTTGGAACGCTTTGCACTCCAAAGTAACACATAGCAAGTGTTGTCCTTACCGATTGGTAGACTGAGGCTAAGGGAAACGTAAAAGACAAATATTTCTCTGAACGAGGACTTTTAAATGTTTTAAAAAGGTGGATCATTACTTAAGATAAAAATAAAAGCAAATAGATAGTATTTCTTGTACTCGTACATTATGATCAAACAAAAATGTAAATTTCGGTTAAATCCGCGTTCTTCGACGAAATGTATTTTTTCACAACAACACTCTATCCAAGGAGCCCGCCATGACTCACAATTCTATAATTTAGCTTGGTAAACAAGAAAAAAGTGACTTTCAAGATGACTGAGCAATTGCCACATTGGTTTTAGAAAAGTTTCACCTAGCCTGACAGGGAAGTCAGTCAGTATCCTGTCTTTCTGTCACGTGCGATCTTAAGGCACATCCTTGACTCGTTTCTTCGAAAAGAATCTCGCTAAAAAACATTCATACTCATACTTTTCGCTTGGATTTCTTTGGTTAAATTGTTCAATATGAAACTAAACGACCGAAAACAATGAAGTTTCCGAATTTAACTTGAAAAGTGCGGGCGGTTTTCACAGCCTGAATAAAAGTTTGAAACTCTTCCATATGTGTCTTGTCAATGCCTCGTGACCAAAAAGTTTTTTTTTTAGCTATTTTGACCTTCAGCAACGGGGAGGCTTGTTTGGTACATGAATGAGATATATGAGTTTTGTTGTAATTTGATGGTTTCACTGTAATTTGATCAAAATATCATTTCATCAAGATTTGATTTTTAACGACAAACAGCCGACACGCAACTCGAAAAATTATCTGTCCGTGATGCTGAAGGTTACCGTGACGTCGGATGAACGCTTTAGACTGCACATTAACACATATCCCGTATTACTGGTACCGATTGAGGGAAGACTAAGAGAAGGAAAAGCAAAAGCAAACAAACAAAAGAACATGACGCAGCAAGAGAGATTCGGATTATCTGACAGACAAAACTTTGACGGAACAGAGATAAAAGTCGACTCTAGCTACAACTGCGAACATAGCACTGAAAGACTGCATTTCGATTTCTATCAGATTTAAAGCCGTCTTTGCCTGATATAATCTTATTAAAATCTGATCAGATAACTATGACATTAAATGGCAAAAATTCTCAATCCTAAGAGGAGTTTTTGAGGAGTGCACTACGTCCTCTGACAAGCATATTCGCTACAGTAAGAAAGTTATGTTTTATCCAATTGAGTTCATAACGTGAATCGGCCCCCGTAAAGAGATTCTTCAGCTGACGTTTCGAGCTTTAGCTCTTCATCAGCGTGAACCGCCGTCGTTACAATTAAACAGCTTAATTTTGATTTACAGAAGCCGTTATTAAGTTGCAATCTGTGGATATTGTTCATTTTACCTCTCAATGGACTAAATTCTAGATTGCGATTGATTAGGGTGAATACAAAGAATTTTGATACATGTCATTACGACAAATATTATAGATATTGTTATGTTACAGTGTGATATAAAACGTGTTATAATATAACCGAAGAGCGTACTTACTCGAAAAACAAACCGAGACTAACATTCCGGAGTTAATCGGATTTCGTATTCTATGACACAACAAAGAACTTAGTAACTGTTCATTTCAAACGAGGCCTTGGATTACGCAAACTTCTGCCGTTTCTTACCATTGTCTTTAAGTTACAAGTGATCTTACAGGTACCTTGCGTGTTTTCTGCGAGGTTCCTCAGTATCTTACAATTACCGAAATAGTTAATAGTCCAAGATAATCAATTGTCAGTGACAATGAATGTTTATGGCATCATCTCAGTTAGTTATCCTCCGCAGCCACCGCCGCAACCTCCACATCCTCCACAGCTACCGCAACCATCACAGCCGCCACAGCCACCACAACCACCGCATCAACCGCATCCACCACATCCTCCGCCGGCACCTCCTCCAGTTTCATACTTTAGGTACGAGTTAGTCGTTACAGTGTTGGCATAGTAACCGGCTGCCACTATTAACGCAAGGTCTTCATTGTGAATTCTGCCTGGTTTGTCGGCCTGGTGTGAAGCGCAAACTGATGGTTTCGAGTAATCTGCACTTCCGGCGGGAGTGTAAGGCTGGCATAGAAGATGAAGAATGGCAATTGAAAATCCGAGCGCAACTACCTCCGGCACGTGATGGACTTCAGAAGGAAACGAAATCAAGCCCGTGCGCAGGTCGATGCTGAGCTTTAACTTTTTGCCAAGAGCCACCCAGAACTGGTCTCCCCGTTTTTCAACCTCTTTCCACTCTTTTGTTCCGGACAGTGAAAAGAATTTGATGGCTAAATGTCCAGGTTTGCCTCTCACCCCAGGCGTTCCTTTGACACCTGGATTATTTGGCTGCCCTTTTATTCCAGGCACGCCAGGGACACCCTTAACAAACCCTTCCCATTTTCCAATGCAGACTCCCCAGTCTTTACTTCCTCTTATAAGCATTGCTCTCTCTCCACCATTCTCATCCAAAGTACAGCATTTTTGTGGCTTGCTCACTTGTTCCTTGGTGGGAAGTATGTTCCCTCCTAGTAAGTGTCCCGTACTAACAACACAACCAGACTGGTTGATAACCTCCACGGAAGAGAACATCAGCAAAGCTGAGTGCACCACTCGGCAGGTAAACGCCTGTCGACGTTGAGCTTTGAGACATGTTGAGCTTTGAGCCAGGCTGTCGGTCGTTCACCGAGTCATCATGTTTAAGTACTTTTCCCAGTATTTTTGTGGTGTCCTTTTAGTATAGTAGTGGATTTACTTGATGCGCATGCCAAATGAGGTCAAAGTCATATCAAGGCACAAGAAACGTCCCTGGATTATCTCGCTTGAGCATGAGATGTAATTTATACCTCTCCATTGCTTTAGTCAAAAATTTCTTATCTTCATAGTGAGGTAAGGACACCTGATAATAAAAGACTCTCTGTCGAGCGCAAGCAGCTGCGATGTCATACTCAATTCTTGACTTCAAATCTTGCGCATTGTCAGCAGCGGCCGTCACGTCAACTTCAAAAGGTTCGCCAGGATAGAACTTTTCCCAGTTGAAACGTTCAAAACGTTTCAACTGAGTGATTAACAGTACAGTTGAACCAAATTTACCTTCTTATTGCGTTTTGAACGAGTGGACTAGAGTATAAACTTGGATGGTCATCAACGACCTGTAAGAACTGACGGTGCGCAACAGCTGCCTCCACTAAATCGATGCTGAGGTTTATCTTACCGCGTGACATGCCGATTTACATTTGCATTGAGTCATATCTCTCAATAGTAATGAAAAATATTCAAAGTTTTAATTCATTAATTGCTGCAATTAAAATATTGTACATTGTAAAATAAAGTAATTTATCCGTTTTATCATGCTTTCCGTTAACTGTGTCCTCATGCTCTCTTGATTCCTCGAATGTTTCGCTGACAATTTTCGTATTGGAGTCTTTATCCCCCATCGTGTGTCAGATGCGAGCTTCGAGTAGTCCTATCGGATTGCTCTAGGTTTACTGTTTTCATTTCCAAAGTGTGGAGTTTTAGAATCATACCTTTTCTTAAGTTCTTATGCTTCTTTAAGATCTTATGTTCCCACCTAAAGGCAGAGACAAATGTTAATTATTGCCATTCTTTATTTATTACATTGTAAATGTATTATTCTGGCATGTCTGATCGCCTAAATGAATGTTTTGCATCTCAATTCTCTCAAAGCACCTGTTCAACGAATTTCGAGGATACAATATAAATGACGGTTAAATAAAAAGGCCATTCTTTTTAGAAAAATCTTTTATATAGTAAGAAAAGCAATCTTTCCTATCTACCATTATAGCTCGGGATCTCCAGGACTTAATATTGGACTAAACTGCGAATGATTTCAAAAATTGTGGTATTTGCATACGTAAAATTAATCCAGTTGAATACGCGTTACAAACGCACACCTCTTACTGATTATGAACGGTTGTTTGGTACGAGTGCGTCAAACTTTATCAATTAAATAGCCATTTGAATAATTGCAAGTGATATCGATAATATTTGGATAATCGTCACAAAGGTAAGAAAGTTCGCGATACTGGACTGATTAGATATTCAGACAAGTCTAGTGAAAAATTATTGGGAGACTCGGACTCAAGGTATGAGTAAATGCTTCTGGCCTTGCGAGATTTCTGCACAAAGGTGACAGATCTATCCTACTCATTCCCATCAGATAAATTTTACAAATTTCACAACAAGTAAGTAATAGAAACCGGGAATACATGAATTTTATAATCTTGGTGTGCTCATTGCAAGTTTGTTCAGGTGTCCTAGAAAGGTCTCTTCACGTCCTAAATGGGAGTGATTTTATATCAGTTTCTTGCAAAGCCTAACATTGAATGCCACATTTTCCATCAGTCCAAATCAGCTTGTATGGTATGTTTTTTTTTGTTCTAGGCCTGCCTTTTTCATCATTGAAAGTAGCATGTTGTGAAAACAAAGTTATAAGATGACTTCGGTTGCCATACTTTCACCTGTGAAAAAAGCAAAAATTGAAACTTTCACCTGATATGCGATGTGCTTGGCTTACATCCAGCCTTTGCTATAAAATTTTGTGTTGTCTTTAGATATTGCAAACTTACGAGATGACAGCATCCTACATCTTACATTCAATTCAACTCTACTTAGATGTTTGATTCCTTGATTTTGCTATGGTATTTGTGGTCTGGTGTAATGAATTTTAGAGGAATTTCAAATATACTATGTGTTGAGGAGAAACCTTTTGCTAACAGCTTGCCTAGTGCATGTGTTGGAAACTGTTGAGAACTTGTGTAATGGGAAGTTGTTGGTAACAATTGGCTTGGTAATGGTTCTGTGATAACTTTTGACTGAACTTGTTAACAGGTGGTGGCATGATATGTTCACATAAATACTTGTTTTATTGTCAATGTTTCTCATCATTAAATCTAAGTAGAATTATTTAATTTTAGAGTGGTGGGCAGCTTCCTTAAGCAGATCAACTGTTAACTTACACATAAGCCACAGTGAACTAGCTCTACCTCTTGAGACAAGGTTCCAACACTTGTTCTTAATTCACGTTCTGACTTGAAGTGGCTGATGCTCTTTTATCTTGTGTAAGACAGTTTTGAAGTTGTCCAGAAAAATTACCTCTGGAAATAAGGTTCCAACACTCATTCTTATTTCACTTTCTGACTTGAAGTGGCGGACGGCTACTCTTTTATCTTGTTTAAAACAGTTTTGAGGTCACCCAGAAAATTTAAAAATTGCCTTAAAGTTTAGGTGCTGTTTTTTTTTTTCCTTTTTTTTTTAATGGTGAGTCTAGTTCATGTGTGAATGGTGTAACTTTTTTACTTTTTATCTCATCATTTGTGGTGTTTTATTTTACTTTTAGTAATGCCTTGTTTTATAATTATTTAGGGACAC
Source organism: Stylophora pistillata (assembly GCF_964205215.1). NCBI lineage: Eukaryota > Metazoa > Cnidaria > Anthozoa > Scleractinia > Pocilloporidae > Stylophora > Stylophora pistillata. Next base: position 21,359,974 of record NC_142519.1, on the reverse strand, counting down.
GCATAACATATGAGCGCAAGTTTCTACTGGAATTGCGCAATTCTCCAGTGTCACGCACACCTCCACAGAATTTGCCAATGATATCAGGTGTAACTTGTTATGCAAAGTTGAAGCCAGGGGTTCACAAAGACAATGGCATCCATGGCTCTGAAACAGAGTGTGATAAGAATGACAATGGTACGGAAACACATCCTTAATTGCTTTTACTAGATAGTTGGGTTTAGCTTTTAATTTTTTCATCCCATAGTTAACAATTCAAACTGTTTTCTGTAAATGTACACATGCAAGCCTAATTACTAAGTTCAATATGCAATGAACCAGTGGAATGTCTAGTGTCATGTGTGTCTACTGCAGAAACACTCATAACTGCTGTAATTTCTGCGTTGTTAATCGTAGGTGCTGTAGATAACCTATTGAGGCCCATGTTTACCATATTTAGTCCTTACACTTTCTTCACTTTGAAAATTAATATTTCAAAAAGAAAAGAGAAAAACAAAAGGGAAAGGGCAGTTTCTCTTACCTTTCCCAGAAATTCATAAACCCTTTGCATCCTAACATTAGTATGCATATTCTCCTCACCGTTTATTTACACATTTTCTAAGCTGTTGAGAGCTTCTTTAGTTGGTGATCACTTCCCTTATTCTTGTGAACTTAATGTGTGATTCAGGGGTTGTATTGTCGGCAGAAATTAGATCTTAGTCACTCCCAGGGATTGAAGGGTAAAATCAAACAAACAGCAAAAGAGTTATAAGAACCATTTTTCTTTTTTATTTCTTTTTTCAGGAGAGGTACCCACCCAGTTTGAGATGGACATCTAATGGTTAGCTGCGATAATTATCTTAGGAGCCATTGCCTGATAGATTATACAGTTGCACATTGTCAAAGATCAAGTGTTGTCATTGAGTGGGTGTAAATATTGTGATGTGGAGTGTGGAGCAAATGAATGGTGTTGATAATAAAATCAGTTCTAGTGAGCAATTCGAATTGGTTATTTCTTGTCAACCATGAAAAACAAAAACAAACAAAAAAAACACAAAATGTTAAAAAAGAAGAATGACTTTTGTCATTTGATATTGTACATAAAAATTTGCTTTCTCTTGACTCTGTCAGAGCAAATGTCCAAATAAAGTGCTTGGACCCAAAACTAATTTAATTTTGTGAATTTTTTGCTGTATTTTTACATCCTGGAGTATTTTCAGTTCAATCCCTCCACCTACATGTTAGTCGTAGGGGCCGTGTAGCCCATATTTGTAACTGCTGGGACTGATCTCTAGGTTTCTGTTACATGGAGCCACCAAGCCACCACTTGACAGTCTTGCTCAGAAGTACAGCATCGAATAAATGACTCCAGCGAGGATTTGAACATAAGCTTCTCGTTTAGGAGTGGGAAGGAGAAATCATTGTTTTTAAGGGAGCACTCCTGAAAGTGAATTCTCAATTTTTATTCTTTGGGTTTTGCTGTTGTTAATAGAATTTGATATTTCGTCTGCAAAATATTTGAGGATTGGGGCTAATTTATTGTTTTGCGTAATCTCCTTACACATTTATTCAACCAAAAACTCATCTCCCCTTTCCAAAATGAGCTGATACATATGTAATACATATATATCAGCACCCAAATAAAAATTCCGTATTCAGTAAAGATCATATGTTTTCAACAGATTTTTAATGATCCTGTGGACTAATGCTTGTATTCAAACCCTTTGAGGTGGGATTGTGGTGGTCTTCATTTTTTTGGCCAAAGGAAGATTAGAAATGACTTAATTAATTTGTCAGGTTAATGTGGTCTTCTTGGGTTGTCAGTATCTCGGATGTACTTTCATACAATAAATATTGGCTATATTCACCTTTTTGTCGTCAATTAGACCCCGACCTAGATATTAGTGAAAAGGGAACTGGAACAGTCACAGACATCCCAGGCTTAGCACCTGTAAACCACACAACTAGTAAAATCAATATGTTTGTTCGATTTTCCTATTTTTTTTGTTCCTCCATCCTCCAGTGAGCTGCTTCTAAGGATAAAATGCGCTTGTGGTCGTTTCATAAATGTTCATGTAGAAAGGGGTTTATTATGTTTCGACTTCACGTTTCTCTTCTCTGTATTTTTTTTTTTTTTTTTTTGAGTACAACTGCTGATGAAATGATCATGAATGACCACACGCCGGTACAAGTGTTACAGTGCAACTTCTTTTATCTCACAAATTCTTAATAATATTTCTTTTAAGCATTTCTGAACGGCAAGAAAGTTATAAAGAGGAAACAAGTCGTTTTTTTTTGTTTTGTTTTGTTTTTTCTAAGACACGCCGACCAATGGGAATGAAATTTGAAAAAAGGAAAACTGAGTGGGACACTTTCGATCTGAACAGAAGTTGACTCCCTATGTGTCCCTCTACCTGCCTTCCTCTAGGGTGGTGAGTTGTCATACACAATTCTTAGGCCTCCTGGTAAATTATCTTGATCAAGATACTCCCACGGGAACTGTCCAGAACCTGGCATTGCAAAATAAATTTCGGTGTAATACTGAAACTGGAAAGTCACTCCCTTCTTTTGCCAATCGGCCCAAAGTTTATCGATAAAACCGTGAAGAAGCCAAAATTCTGGAGAAAAGGACGCCGTGGAGTGGTGAAGCATGGTGCCTCCTACACAATCATGAAATTTCGTGTGGAATTGCTCACGAACTGTCTGTTCAAAGAGTGTAAAATTCTCAAGCTGGATAAGATCACGCACTTTTTGCAGGTTCGGTAAAGAGCAAGAAAAGTTAAATTCTCTTTTTATGCAGCCTCCACCGGCAGACCAAGGCAAATGGAATTTTTTCTGCTGGAATGGTCCGTTCCTAACACAGTTATTTGGCAATATGCCATTACCACCCAGACCGCTAGGGCGTGGGCTCCAAACAGCCGCTTGTGTCCAGTGTTCTGACTCTCTGGTCCAGTCCCAGTAAGGAATTGTGATGCGACAGTCAATTTGACGAAGAAAGTTTTCGAACTGCATCAAATACCATCTGTGCCAAGGAAGAAATATTTGAGGCATGTGATGAAGAAATTTGCTCGGTATTCTTGAATGCAGAGTTGTTATATGCTTATAATAACTTTGGTATTGAGGGCTAGAAGAAGCCAGTTTAAAGGCGTTGATAAAGCGCTGTCGCTCTATTGGGCTCATGGCGGTAAATTGTTTTCGTATTCTATAACAAGACACTAGGTTGCCATCACGACAGTGACACCTCCTGTGACACTGATCAACACTTGATGTCAGTACTCAAACACTTGATGCTTAAGAAATCTATAGAAAAATGTTCATCAGCGTTCTGGTGGAGCCGGAAAACAATCAACAACTATTATCAACGTCTGTAAATATATAAAAGTCATATATTTTAAATGTGGTTAAAGAGCGAGTATGAGAGCGATCTTTGCAGTAATGAACTCTACTTAAGCGTTGATTCATCATTTCACGGACCAATTCGTATTGTCTGACCGGGCGAAGCGCCTTGTGACAAAACCGTCAATCTTCTCCGAGGATAAGGAACATTTTCTCTCTTCCCTAAGTAGAGAGCCCGTTAGTTTATCTAGCCCAATTTAAACAGAAAATGGTCAAAAGGGTAAATAACATAGACTCACTGTAGGAATCATAATTATCCATTAAGGAGCATTCTTAGGTTCAGTTTCGTCCGTTTTTTAGGTACTTAAATGGAAATCAAATCAAGAAGCTACCAGCTGGAGTCTTCAATAACGATTCCGAATTGACTGAACTGTAAGTAAGACATTCATAAGGTAAAAAATTTGATGGATTGTTTAGGATATATAGGATATATTAACAGAACTATGATTTCAAAAAGGTCAGCGGAACACCTTTTTATGGGGTTTTTCCACTAACATAAGCAATCATGAGAGATAATAATCGATTTGAGCTTTTTGCATACAATGAATGCATATCCTGGATTGAAAATAATGGGCCATACGACAAGATGATTCAATAACTGTTTCTCCGAACTTCGAAGGACTTTATAAACCCTTTCAAATAATGTGTAGACGTACTGCAGTACTCTTTTCTCAGTCTGATACCAGGGGTAACTTTTCACCCCATTTCTTGGTTTCGCTCTTTTCCGGTGCGAAAATCTCAGCCCCCTGAACCCAGTGCCTATTTATTTTCTTAGGACACTCCATATCCCTTTAGCAATATCTGCGTGACATAGAAACCGATGACAATGTTACTATAATCTGCGAATTAAAATATTAGAGCTAGTACAAATCAAGATTTAGACATTACTGATTTACAACATAACTTGTCCAATCGTCTTGCTTCCTTGTCAACTAGACTGACAAGACGTTCAACAAACGACCGACTGAACACAAGAATCAAAACAGTTATGCTGATGTGAATAGCCGCATAAATATTAGTAATGATAATCTACCTATTGATTGGGTCGCTGTTCCATGACAAGAGCACCTTGTAATTTCATTGCAAGCTGGCTCTGATTAGTTTTAAAAATCTAGATCAAATGTTACATTCGTAGCACTCTCTCGACTTTACTATTTAAGCATAGATCTCTCCAACAATAATCAGGCTTGGAAGGCTGGGAAATTTATCATTCCTAAGACTTGAAATTAAAACAGGGCCTCCAATGGAGTTGTGATTGGTTTAAAGCCAAGGTCAAACCTTCAATTCTTGGCACATCCTTGACGCAGGTCCTTACATGACAATCAGATAGCAGAGCTAGCACCCGGAGCCTTCCATACCAACTTCAAGTTGATAAATCTGTAAGTTAAAAACTCAAGGATTTAAAGATTAGCTTGATAATTCTTTTTTTAATCTGTCCGCCAATTGCCTTCCTTTTCGCTATTTGCAAATTTCAAGCACAAATTTCTTCTGGCTAAAATGGCCCTTTTTTCATGGCAAACAAAACGAGGCCAGGGATGTTTACATAGTAATTAGCAAACCATTACACTCTCTAAAGAAACCAAATTTACTATTTAAGCATAGATCTTTAAAAAAAATAATCAGGCTTGATAGGCTGGGGAATTATCATTCTCCAAAGCAGGGAATAAAAAGTTTGATCCACTAAATTAAAATGTATGCAGTTGAAAGACTACATATCACCTTGCACTTTGTGGTAAGAAATGAGTTGCTGCGCTTTTCAGTGGCGAAATGTACTGCTTGATATTTAAATAGAGCGAGCCATCGTACAGTGGTGGGTGTAGTTGGGCTTCTCCTTTTTGTGGCATAAACCACTTGCAGTTGGTTGGCATTTTTTTCAGTGTCAAGTACTCGAGATTAAGTCCACCAGACCATACTTGTGGTTGTCCTCAGTGTTGAGACTAAGGAATTCATTGAGCTTAGGCTGGCTTAGAGAGTGTCAGTTAAGACCAACTCAATAATATTGACCTTTTTATGGCCTATTTTATGTCTTGGATGTAATTATATATTAATCATCTGATAATGTACTATTTGTGGAAAACATGAATGACTCTGTAGGAGGTTACGTAATAACAAGATTGTGAAGTTACCTGGTGACGTGTTTACTTCACTGGTTGAGCTTCAGAAGCTGTAAGTGAGGATTCTTACTTTATATTTATTTTCACTTGAAAGGGTAACATTTTTCCTGGAAACTTTTTGCGTAAAGGGTTTATTGTTCTTTGTTAGGTCCTCAGCGAGTTTGTTTCCCTTTCCAAAAGTGCAGAAAAAAAAATTGTAAATACGAGAAAATGTTACGTCATGACAACAATGCTGAAAATGTACGACTTTATTCTTAAATCCAGGAAAATATTCCTGTAGTAACAATCCGATTGTAGAAAATGTCTTTCTTTTTTAAATTTGAAATTGCAATTTTCCTTCTCCCTTTTGTATTCTATTTGTATTCACGCGCAGCGTGCGTGATTTTACAAATTAGTCAATCAGGTCAATTGACGCGGACAATTTTTCTCGCACATGTTTGGTTGTTTTGTGTGTTATGGATTTGTTAAAAGTTTTTGAGTTTTCGTTCAAGGCAATTTGTTATCCCTCAGTTTGGAATTTTAAGAAGTTTCTCAATTTTTATTTAATCAGAATGTCGTGGTTACTTCAACACACATTTATTTAATAAATGTTTCTGCGGAGTTTCGACCCAAGCCTCTTGCTTCGTCAGAGGATTTTTTACAGAGATAATGGGGGTACCTTTCGGGGTGTTTAATGACAGCCCCAAAATTATCCAAATGCTAGTTAACAATTATTTTATGAGAGCAAGTCGAATGTGAGATGATGAATAACCAACAAAGTGCATATTCCCGAGTTGTTGATAAAAATCTCACACTTTGACAACGAATGAAAGAAAGAAGCCACTTCCTTTCCAAATGGAGCACAGTTCCAATAGCTTCAGCTCAAGTTCTCCAGCACTTTTCTAGTACGAGTGTTTGATCTAGTGCTAACTGCTGGAATTCCTCTTTCCCAGTACACAGATAGACAAAACCCAGACACCTGCTCTCCCCTTTACCCATTTATGACCTAGCACAGCCCTTTAGTATCTTTTTGACACAAAGAACATTGACGACACCACAAAGCTTAATGAAATAAACTTGTAAAGCGGGTAAAAACCTAGCCCTAAGGAAAATTGCTTCGCAACATCTTGTTCTGGTATCATACATCAGCAAGACCAGTAAAAACCGGTACGATTAGCAAAATTGAATAGAAACGAGTAGAAAGAGTCAATATAGTTTTGGGAACGATTATGTAGCTAAAAAATTGCTACTCTATAAACACCATTGGGTTTCTGTTCTATGTTAACCTTCGACACTCACTATTTTAACCACAAACTGACTCTGAACCTGTAATATTAACTTAAAACAGACCGTAAATTCAGGGTAAACTTCTTTTTGTAGGTACTTACAGGACAATGAGATAGCAGAGCTACCAGCTGGACTCTTGAGTAACAACAGGAAGTTGACTGAACTGTAAGTAAAATAGTCATGTTCCCGCTAAGTTACTGACTGTTCGCCCTTTGCCAAATTTGTACTAAAATAGACTTTGTTATCAATAGCAAGCAAAAGGGGGTCTGGGATAATTAATAATTGGAAGCAGTAAACAAAGAATTAGCCATTTTTCCGTCCAACAGAGGACCAAAGAGCCAATAGCTCTAGAGGAAGGACCGTATAATGGCACAATTTGATCTAAATTAAGAAAAAACAAAAAACAAAAAACAACAAGAACAAAAAAGTAGGGTCTTAATAACCCATGCAGCAAGCATTACATACAAATAACACATATGGAAAAACAAAGTAGCGTTCACCTTATAAAAAATGAAGGTTGAATTCACGGAAAACGCTGCATTTTGCCAACCTTTACCTGTGTTTTGCTAACGGAAAACCGGACGTTCTCTGTGTGTTTTCGCATCGGTAAATCCCAGTATCCGTTTAGTTATTCGTTAGTTTTTCTTCGCCGAAAACAATTCATTTTCCGGCATTAACCGTTCGGTTAACGCATGGCAAAGAGTTTGTTTTCGTTTTGTTCATTGGCATTTCTCGAGTGACCAAAAACGTATTCACCTGAATCAACGGTTGAAAATACGTATTTTCCGGGAAGGTTAATGTGTATAAATAGAGGAAAACGTAATGTTTTCCTGGGTTTGCCGTTCGTGTAACGTACAGAAAATGTCATGTTTTCTTCAGTTCGCAACCATTTTTCACCCGGTGAACGAAATGTTCAAAAGAGTTTTGTGGTCGAACGCATGCATTTTCCAACATTATTCCACGATGGTGAACTCGAGAAAATTAGTTGAAACGCATTTTTCGGCGTTTTGCCATTTACACGTATTGCTGATCGGTTAACGTTTGGAAAATACCATGTATTCTGCCATTCACAGCCGTTTTGCGTTCGGTTAATCGCTGTTCGACCCAATTAGTGCAAGTGACCCGATAAGCTCAATTTCCTCAAATGATCCAAACGGCTCAAATGACTGATTTGCCTGAAGTGACCTCATCGGGCTCAATCTCCTAGATTAGACAAGATATCTACTGGCGCTTTCATGGAGCAGGATTAAGAGCAGGAAATAATGATCACGATTGACGAACGTCTTATTTTCAGGGCGTTGACCTTGTCAGTACCTTAAGAAATGTTCGCAGAACAGTATCGGGAATATGCACACTGACGTTAGAATGAAAATGGTTAAGAAGGTTATGTAATTTTAATTTCCGATCAATGAAATAAAAAAATAAAATAAAAAAAAAAAAGAAAAACTGCAGGCAATAACCAACCTCAGCAAATCCGGCAGCTACAAATGTTAATCATTCTCCCCAAAGTCGACTCGTGGGATCTTTTTATTTTTGTTTTCAAAAGCTCTTTGATATAAGAACTTCTAGCTCTACAGGTACAGGCAATGTACTAACTTGGCGCCTCGAACAGCACATGTCACTTAAAAATAACATGCATGCGAAAGCCAGAAATTTGTATTTTGGCTATGTACAAAAGAATATATTCAATTCAAACTGAATCAAAAGTTGAATGACTGCTGGAGACTCGGAAACGTTATTGTTAAGACTGAACTAGAAATCAGTAGGATGGCAAACTTTCACTTAACATAATCCAGCGTAAATTGAACTCTTTATCATTTCTCCTAATTGGTTTTTAGGAATCATAATCTAAAATTTATATCCGGACACTTTTACTGCATTATCTATGAAGAGACACATTACAACAACACGCGTCTTGTTTTTCAAAGGAAAGATGGATATCGTATCCTCTTCCTGTGGACCCTGCTGTCCTTTCGCCTTCCTAAATAATCATGATATAGCATGCGTCCTAACAGTTTCAAAGGAATGATAGGAACGAATAAATGGACGCATTGGAAAAAATAAATAGAGGTCCCGTCTCCTACAGGGTTAGGGGTAGGAGACGTTAATTTCCCACTCACGAGATTACTGTGTGATGGATGTCCTCCCCTGGGGTGGGATGGGTGGGTTGTTGTCTTGCGTTTCATACATGAGCCTCTGGCTCGGGCAATATGGGTAACCATGCCCCACGTAAAGACATTAAACTTTGATTACTATTACTATAGATATCGTTTCATCTTTCTGTAGACCCTGCTGTCCTTGCACCTTCCAAAATCATCATGATAAGAAGACAAATGATATTTTTAAGCAACATAATGCGAACCTGGGTGACAAGCAAGCTATCCAGTTAGCAGAGTGCGACAGCTGTGTTAGCCCTAATAGCTCTACTTTCATACTATGGCTACGATGGCGGTTGAATTCCAAAATTGGATCACACACACTAGTGAGTGGTGATGTGGCTGTTCGTCTTTCACCTTTACTACCCTAAGAAACATATATGATTATTTTTAGACAACAGAAGCTTGATGTTTATTTTCATTTTTATTTTATGTGCATATGGTTTAATCAAGAGGCGAACTCCTGCTTGACTCAGCACGCAATTACCACTGGTATAGAAATAATGGATTTAGAAACGTCTTTGGAATAAAAGCTGTGATTCGATCTTCAATCTTCCAACGTAGGAGGACAATTTGTTTTGGACAGTCCACCCGGCCGAGTAGACCGCCTTCTCATTTTGGTTACTAACCAGAATCCAAGGATTGTAGTGTTACTGACTTTTATCAGTACATGCCGCCGCGAAGAACTGATGTAAAATTGTACAGGATGAGAGGGTAGAAAAATTATTTACTCGCTCGCCGACAATTTCTTGAGAAGGTAAAAAATTAGAACCATTTAATTTTGAACGATCACTATGATCTTTCCAAGTTGATTTAAGGGTATGTAAAAAACAAAAAACACGTTAACGAGTTTACGTGCTTTTGTAAGAGAGGTTTTGTTTATAGCATAAAGCAGAAAACTGTCAACTTAAAGTATTTAATCTGTCAAAGATTATCTTGCGCCAAGAATGTGGATGAAAGGACTTATCCCCCCTTTGCAGTTAACGGATAAAATAAATTTATAACTATAAATGATAACTTGGGTTTATGAAATATACGAAATGTAAACGTACTGGACTAAAAATGAAAGAACTTTGCCGAGGACTCATTTTCATTGTTTGTGGAAACATTTAGAAACAAGTCAGTTTGTATAAGTATCAGTCCATGAGCTGATAACAAGCAAAAAAATATTTTTCTCTCAGTTTTCATCATGGTGAGCTTGGAACTTATCACATCAGTCAGACACAACCATAAAGCTGTGTGACTTTTACACAAAGTTTTGCAGCCTTGAATCAAGTGCGGAATCTCCTGGATTTTTATAGTTGATTTTAACTCCATCCGGTAAGTTATGATTATCTAACAGCTCCCATGGAAACCGTCCACTCAAAGGCATCTCAAAGGTGATATTTATGAAATACGCGAATGTGTGACCAGTTCCGTTAATCTGCCAATCCGCCCAGACTTTATCTATGAAGCTGTGATGAATCCAAAACTCCGGAGAGAACGAAGCCGAGTGCTGTTTTAACATATGACCGCCAACACAGTCGTGAAAAGTAGGGTGAAGTTTTTCCCGAACAAACTTTTCAAACGCAACAAAATTTTCATCCTTTGTTATTTTTTGAATCACGTCTTTGCTTGGAAAGAAGCATGACATGTTAAAACGTCTTTGTAAACAATTTTTTCCTGTATCTTCAGGTACAAAGAAAGCGTCTTTCTTAAAAGGCCCGTCTCTAACGCAATTATCAGACAAAGTTCCGTCACCCCCCAAACCGTGAGGACCCGGATTCCAAACATCGTGTGTCTCCGTTCCTCGGGCCCAGTGTTTCTCGTCCTTACTCCAGTCCCAATAGGGAATTGTAACTCTGCAATCAACCTTTCGAAGGATGTTTTCAAACTCCAGCAAATACCACCTGTGCCATGGTAGAAAGATCTGAGGCATGTGATGGAGGAGTTTGGTAGGCATCCGGGCATGCACTTTGCTGATTCTTCTGTAATCATCTTCATAAATAGGGTTTGTTGCAGCAGTTTTGATAGCACCAACAAATCTTTTTCGCTCCTGTAGGGTCATAGCTGTGAATTCCTTTCTAATCCGATGACAGAATAAAAGTTCGCCATCGTAACACATACATTGCCGTTCACATTCATCGAACCATGGGTTCTTGCCATGACAGATTATTGGATTACCTGTAAATTCATTCAAAGACAGGTGATTTAGAGGGTCAGTGAAAGAGAATGTTTTAGTCTAGATCAACGTACCTCTAAACGACATTTTTCTCTAAATTATTGATTCAGTTTAGCACTGAGCAAAATGTGTTTTGAAAAATAGGAGACAGAAACGTTTGTATCTCTTGTTAATTTTCTTCTAAACTTCTGTTTGACTTAAAGTGTACTTTGACTTCCACTTTTTCCGCATCTTCTTGGCTGTCACCCGATGATTCTGTAAAAGGTTGATTAAAGAATTGAATTTCATTTGTGGTGGCTCACAAAAAAATTAGGTTAATAAGTAATACTCGACTCCTATCGACCAAGTCCATCCCCAGTCGGAGAAGCTAAGCTTTCTAAAAGCGTGGGGTCACTGTCAAACAGAAGGCACACACCAGATTGTTAAATCGTGTATATTGAACCCTAATACGTGTTACCTAATGTGACTAAAAAGGCCCCCTCATGACACCCCAGGACCCTCCAGGATCCCCCTAGCTACGCCCTTGATCTCAACACCCTGTCAGGTTTCCGTGACAGTCACGCAAGACCCATTCATATCCCGAAAGGTATGAGTAGAGAGTGGCACTATGCGAGTGACATCATGGCTTGCCTAAGAACACAACACAATGACCCCCTGGTGTTAAGTGCACTAACCAATCATGCCCGGTGTTTTCAGGCGTCCTCCCCTTACTCAGGTCTCAACAACTCAACTAAAACAATGAGCAATACTTAACCTGTCATGTATCGTTTTAACCCAGCGTAGTTCAGGCTTGGACACAAGTTGCTCTGTTTTATCAAAGTCGCTGTCATAATCAAGAGTGAACGGTACGAAGTAAGGAGGTCTCCAGAACAGCGGGGAACAGACAGGCAGTCAACAGCTTTCTACATCGAAACAAGTTTAAACGTACGCTTTAACATTTGAAACTTTCCTCCGCAACCTTCCTCATAATCTTGTCTTATAAACTAGGTCCTCGAACTTTTATTGTGAGTAAAAGAGGTGCGTCAGATCTAGGATATTTTACTGAGAAATTATCAATGCTAGCTCGATTAACTGATTTAATGATAAATTCATGTAAATCTAAAGGTTTTCATGGCAATGAATTGTCTGAATACTACGTTGGGACATAAATAGGATTAAATAGATAAAATACATTACAATAGGGAAAAATTGTCCCGCAAAAAATTGTTATTCATTCATTAAATACCTGCACTTCCACGCAATTTTGAAACAGCTGATCTGAGTTCCTTTCCTCCAGGGCCTGGAAAATTTCATGAAAATTTGAAGCACAGTTTTTGATCGTCATTTTCTGACATGACTCAATATTTTCGACAGATCTCACACAGAGCATTAAGATCGCAATGACAAAGACAAGCTGGTTACGCTGTGGAACCATGTCGGTGATCTTCTTTTCAAGTGTATCTAAAATCATCACGCAACACGAGAATTGTATATATATATATATATATATATATTTAAAAACAACTCATTTCCTTCCCCTTGCCATGGAAATTTAAAGGACACTGACGAGATTTGTATACACAATCACGACAAAAAACTAATCTAAATCAACAGGGTGACATGGTTTCTTCCTTGTTACATATTAACATTTCAAACACCTTAATTTTATATTGTTTCCAATCGTTTATTAGAAAAAGCCTCCGGAGGCTGTTCAACAATATGCTTACAAGTTATTTCCTCCTTATGAAATAGCTATCCTCGAGTGTTTAGAAATCGTTAGGTATATTGATCTAATTCTTTTAACAGACATTGTGATTTTGTCAACTATACAATAACGAGGAAACATCATCAAATTTTCGTTTTCCTTGTAAGCATTCAATTAATATGAAAATAATAGAGAGATTTTGACAATTTAGCAGGTGGAAAATGGAATCGTACGATGTTACCTTTGCAGGATAGGGTGTACGTGATTGTGTGAAAATGTCGAGCCAAGGGAGACAGCTTAGTACCTTATCGGCCGAGCTCTCGGAGCGATCAAATTTCCAAATCGTCATATTGTCCCGTTTAGATAAATGTAAGACTAAAACACATTTCCTGAGACACTGAAAAAACCCGACACAGAGACACTGGGATGTAGACATTGCATAATCTCAAGAAAATATACCTTATCGGCCGAGCTCTCGGAGCGATCAAATTTCCAAATCGTCATATTGTACCGTTTAGATAAATGTAGGACTAAAACACATTTCCTGAGACACTGAAAAAACCCGACACAGAGACACTGGGATGTAGACTTTGCATAATCTCATGAAAGTCCAGGCTGCCAAAATCGTACGACAAGTCTAAGGCATTCGTGTCATGTATGTATTAGAGGTGCATCCATACCCAGCCATTAATTTCATACTATGACTGAGCTCTGCTGAAGTCAATCTCGATCTTTATGATAAAGAGAAATTTTACACGAAAGTTTCCTAATCAAGAGTCGGTTGGTTTACTTCAAAGAGTTTTCCAAATGAATCAGAAAGAAAAGGGTAAGTCATTCTACCCCACCCCCGTTTGGCAAAAAGCCAGCCATAAATCCTCTCTCTTTTTATACTGTTTTTTCTTTTTTTAATGACACAAATTACTAGTTGACCTACAGTTGATATAACAAGATACTCAAAATTCGTACAAGGCAAAGCCAGGAGCCCATCACTGATGGGCTCCTGGCAAAGCCGATAATACAAGGAAGATTTTACTAAAAATTGTGTCTTCTTACTTAACAAATACAAATTTATCGAAAAGTCAGTTGAAGCATGTAGCTATAACCACTAAAATTGCAAAAAAAAACCCATTCTATGAAGGAAGACTTCTATTGCTAAACAAGATGCGCGATTAATAGTTGAAAATATTCTGTAAGCTTCGTTTACAAATATACAAAGCAGAAAGTTTGCAGAAAATTTGAAACTAGTAGTAGTGCTATTTTGAAAATGTCATTTTCACTGAGTGTATCAATTTTGGATCTTATGTCATTTCTTCAGTTATGATGGTCAATATTATCCATGCTATCCCTTGGGGAACTTGGGAGCACAAGAGGTATTATTCAGTGATGATGATGATGATAGGAGCAGCCGTATGAAAAAGGACGAGCAAAGATGGCCTGTTGCGGAAAATTGAAGAATCTAAATAGTCGGAGTGTGTTTCAAATTTTGCTAAGTTTAAGCTTTTTTCAAATACATTTTGACGAAACTAACGATTAGAGAAAATTTTCATCTAATTCAGGGAAACTTGTTAAAACAATAAATCTTTCCTTAAAAACTAAGTTTCAAACTTAAGGAGGGTCTATACCCTCTTTTGATCATTTAGCAAGGAAGATCAGTCGCAGCATTCATAGCATTCAATAAACTAGGAGCGATATCCTTTACAATTTGCTTCACCACTGCCCAAAGGTCAGAAGCCACGTAAAAATACTTTTCCGTCGGACTAGAAGCCACCTCCATTATCTCCGTTATTCCATTAAAGTAGCGACCAACGCCGACAACGTAAATTTCTACACCACTTTCCTTTAGTTCTTTGGCCTTTGCTTTGGTGTCGCTCGGGGAATTGGATCTCCCATCTGTGACGAGGAAAACTATCTTCTTGTCTGCATCAAGACGTCCACCTAAAAGACATGGAAAAAAACCCAAATGAATTTAAGGATGAACGAAGGAAATTAAATCCCTGTTGTGAGTTTCATTTAAAACTTCTTGATTGAGAATAAATTATGCGTAGTTTGGACGAAGGCTGACGATTTCGTTATACAGCGTTACCATTTATGGGATACTTATTTGTAACCCAGGTTAACTTCACTTGATTATTCCTAATACTGAGTTTCTCATCAAAAATTCCAGAGCCGAGTGAGGTAGAAGTTTTCATTACATTTCACAGTCATTTATGCAACTTATTAACAGGGTGTAATATCCCAAAGGCCTAGTACTATTTAGTATTTTTTTCCCTTTTTCAGTCTCATTCTCTTGGAAAATTTACCTGCCGTGCGATCTTCAAATAGTTGCATGGCTTTCACCAACGCAGCATGAGTGTCGGTTCCCCCTCCTGGGTAAGTAATTCTATTCATCTCACTGGCTGCGAAATATTCCGGTAAAAAATTGAAGTTCACGGTGGCTGAGTCCGAGAATGTGACCGCTGAATACTTGAGGTCAACGTAGATGTTTTTCATAGCTAATAGGTAACGAAGCGCCTTCTTTGCCTTCTCGAATCCACAAGATCCAACTGATCCTGAACCATCCATGAGAACAACAACATCGTGAGCCTCTCTTGAAGAAGGTCTTTGGAACAAACTCCGAAATCCAGCACCAATTGGAGGCTGCTGAGATTTAGCTTTTACGAAATTTTCTTCGAGTTTCTTTGCACTTGCTTTGTTACTGAAAACAACAAGGGCTGAAAAAGAACCAATAAAATAAATCTCCTGATATCATCTATGACTAATGGACTAATAGAGGACAGCTCCCCTTACAAAGAGCCTATTCATTAGCAAGTGCGCGACAGTGGAAAAGATTGAGTTTCTTACGTCTTTAATGCAGGTACGGACATATTCCTAGTTCCAGACATTGATCAACTTTTAAAAAGAATTTAAAATAAACTATGTCTATAACTTACTGAGATTTCAACAGTAATTTAACACAACTAACCCCGAACTGGTTCTGTGAAGAATACCAGCAGGCACACTGCAGAGGCGACATAGAGGGAAAATCTTGCCATCGCGAAGTCCTTCGTTTTTGTCTTGATAGGATCTGACTTGCAGCTTTGAGATTCACTAACCGCTTACACGTCTTTTTATGGAGAAATGAACTTCCTTGTTACTGTTTACCTTTGATAAAGGTCAGCTATTTGTCTCCAATTTTGGACCGTTTCAGCTGGCAAGGATGACAGGTTCTCTGTTTCATCGCACGTATTGTTGTTATTGTATTTTTTTCCTTGTTTTCCAAGAAATCTGGGTAGAGAAACTAGATTTCTCTTACAATATTTCATCATTGCAGGCTCAAAAAATTTAAGATCATGGCCACAAGGATCAGGCTTAAAAAGTGCATTCGCCTGCGGTCAGAATTTCTTGAGCATTGTTATTTTTCCTTTTTTTTTTTTTTTTTTCTCTTATGACCTTTAGCCACCAGGACGTTAGTAGCATCACGAGTATTGACAAAGTGTACTGAAACCTTATTATCCCACGAGTGTGTCTTTTATTGAGATCAAAATACTGTTCGAGCTAACATTTGATGTCTAAAGTTAACCTTCCTGAAGGTACCTGTAGCCACAGCTGCACTTTTAAGCGCAATAACATTGTGCCAGTACATTGCTAGAAACCTGTCAAGAAAGATTGTCTTTGTTTATTGTTTTGTTTCCTCACGTATTCGTGATGCGGATTGAAAAAAGGTGCTCGGCCCGATTTTAGTTTTTCACTCCCCCTAATATACATAGGTTAACTGATGAGTTTTTTTTTTTTTTTTACCATAACTTTTTAATGATAGTGTAGCTTTCTGCAAAAATATCCACTGCTCCCGAGGCGGATCATCAAACCTCATGTCTTTGGCGCCTGCTTTTCAGACTTCCCCCAGCCGACCCCTCCCCCCCATTGAAATTTTGTTCTTCCTGATACACCGTTGTAGTTCTGTTTCCTTTTCAGCGTTTTGTACATCAAAAATTTCAGCATGGCTTTACTTCTGAGAAATAAAACCAGATTTATTGCAATACTCTGATAACATTTTAAAACGAACTAACGTAGACTGTCGAGGGAAAGAAGAAATGCATTGATTCCGTGACAGATGCCACTTGGTTCCACTTGAGTCGGCCTCCAACATTTACTTCCGTGTCACTGATTAATTTATTCTGCGTTCGAAGCGACAAGCTAGCACAACCAAGGCTTTAGAAATGAGTACGGAGTAATATTCTATACCTCACGGCAAAGTGACTCTGCTTTGGGGTTTGGTGCCAATCCATATAGGGTTAAAGAAATTAATAACAATATTATATAATTTATCAAGACTAACTGACTTGTAACATGCACTTCAATTAATTGAAACCAGGGTGACCTTGTAAGATTAACAGCTGACCCTGTAATTAAAAAGGACCACTTACATGACTGTTGTATATTTTGGACAACTGTAATTATTTGTCTAAACCATGTCGAATGTTGCTAATTGAGAGTTTCTTCTTCACTTCTTGGTCCCGGTAATTTGTGTCATTAATGATAAGCATTTTTTCACTCTTAAAGCCATCTTGTTCACTAAATGAAAGGAAATAAGACACCACTAGAAATCCCGGCTAACTCGCATTCGTAGTCACAAAATGATCACCTAGATTCAATCTGATATACGTTCGCTCTCGCTGTTCTTATCTTTTTGAGTGGTATCGTGAAACCTAATCATTTGGCGTGTTGTATGCTAACTTCTGTAGCTATGTTATTTATTTCCTTGTTTTATCGTCATTCGTTTTCAAAATATGCGAAACTTTAATACACAGAAATAGCTCTGTGTTTCATGCCTAACTTTACTACCAGTCATTACAATTTTTCGTTTGATCGACCTTTTTACTATGTATAGAACTTGTAATGACCTCTCCGTCACGCGTTATGGGGTGTAATTTAAATTGTAGCAAAGGTATACGATGCGTTTCCTTTTCAGCGCATTGTTGACAATAGGCTTGACCGAAATAATCCTAGATACTAACACCTTAATCATGTTTCCTTGTTTCTGCGAAAGCGTTTTAGTACAAAGCGCTGACACGCTCACGGCAAATTTTCAGAGGAAATTTAGATATATTGCTGGTTCAGCTGTAACCTGCTTTTTTGCATCTTTGAGCATTTTGAGAAGTTTGAAGACTCCACTTTTGTAGAAGCGACGAAGCTCAATCAATGAATCAAAACATCGGATGACGCACTTCAGAAGGCAATTGGCACTCAAGGTAATGCATATTAAATATGATAACATTCTTGGTAATATTTTCTCTCGGAGTTGACTCAGGTGAGTCTGAGGAAATGTGAAAGTTGTAGGGGATATCACATAATTGAGCTTGGACTACTTAAGGCCAAGTAAAATTCCTAGTCATTAGGTTGTTTTTAAATTCCTTCGTCTATCCATAAATCCCGCAGACGCACTCCTCTGCACTGCCTTCTTATGTGTTGTGCCTAATTTTGGCTTTTCTCCTTTTGAGTGTCTGACAAAAAGTCTCCTACAGACCTTGATGTAATAGCATAAATGACAACAATAATCCAAGCCATCTAATTTAGTGCCTTCGTTTATTACATTTATTTACGAAATGTTCACTCTTTTTGAAGTTAACTAAATTTTTTCTAAGGTATAAAAGCAAGAGAGTCCTTATTTCATTCAAAATACTGAAAAACAAAATGAACTCAGTAAATCCTCTATTTTCAAAGGTGCTGACAAGAATTTCCATGGTGCTTCACCTTGGATCCATTACAATATGATATTCAAACTCAGGTGAAATAATGAGCTAATTAATTAATGACTAAAATAAGTTAAATTGCAGTGCTGTTCCTTTCAAAATACAATCTAAAAATAGAAGGCAAGTTTGAAATAAATCCTTATGTAGCCATTTTAACATAGTGGCTTATGATTCAATTGGGTTTCATATTTCTTGGGAGCAACTAACTTAAAAGCCAATTTTGTAACATCTAAGAAGCCCGACATGTCAGTGACACGGAATATGTGGTCTTTACGATCTGGCGAAGCTACTTCCACTATTTCACTGATTCCACTATTGTAATTCCCGACAGCAACGACAAAAATTTCCACACCACTAGCTCTCAGCAAGTTAGCATTTGGTATGGTCTTCGAGGAATCAACGTTTGAATGGCCATCGGTGATAAGAAAAGCAATCTTAACAACACCCGGACGTTTTCCTTTGAAAAAGATTAATGAATACAGTAAGTGGGTTTTGCAGTAAGCGTATCTCAAGATTATATTTGTCCACTAAAAATCCTAGTCATCCAAGCTCAAAGGGTGAGCGACTTTGAATTCCTCTTTTCAGTACCACCCTCGAATCAAATTTAGAGGTCGCGAGAATAAAGAGAAATGATCACCAATTTAAGAAGCTCCAGACTGTCAAACTAGTCATCCCTCTTGGACAAAAGCTCATCTTTCAAACCGGCCGTCTAAATCCCACAGGGATCAACGAACGCTTTTCATTCCACTAATTTCTTCATGTTTTTCTCGTTGCCATGTTCCCACCAATAACGTAGCTCCATTTTCTGCCTTTAAAAGCACACAAAACCCACAATTCCCCTTTTCGCTCCGACGAAGGGCTAACGCTCTAAACGTCAGCTTTTGTAATCGTTACGGTGGCCAATTTACCATTTCAACTTTGTTGATATATCCAAATTATCCCTCTTGGTACCCGGCATTGGAAGGGTAAAGAAATTGGTGCGAAGGATATGAATACATCATTAAAATTTATTTGGAGACAAGATGCAAGTTTGTTTACTTTTATGGTCTGGATCTTTTAAACGTTGTCTCTTTCATTTCGTTTGTATTTGTAAGTGTCCTAAGAGAAACTGTCTAGAACTAAACTGTGTGACTTGTGACGAAAACAAAACATGTTTAGAAGCTGATACCTTGCTATTTACTTGAACATAAGACCGGGAACAACACTAGTTGAAACACAACAGTAAAGTATCAGACAAGTTCTCATTCCTGTTTTTTTTTTTTTTTTTTTTTTTTACTGTTTTGGTCTAGATATTTTCAACGTTGTCACTTTCTTTTCAGTTGCATTTGTAAGTGTCCTAAGAGTAATTCTCTGGACCTACACACTGTGTAACTTGTGACGAAAACGAAGCACGCCGCATGAACGAGCGGAATTCCAAATACAGTTTTGAGGAGTAACAAACCCTAACACCTGTGAACCTGTTTTATTTTTGAGTTTAAAACTAACACCAAAACTAAACAATGTTAATATTCCCTGTTTAAAATTAAAACTTCCGATGGAAAGTAAATTTGTACATACCTGAGGAGGGATCTTCAAAAACATTTTTTGCTTCTGCCAACGCAGCCTGAGTATTAGTTGATCCTGGAATATAGGGAAGTTTCTTTATGTTAATTCCTGCGTCCGGATTAGCAACGAAATTGAAATCTGTCGTGGCAGTACTCGCAAATGTCACTGCCGCATATCTGTCCTCAAATCCTACTTCTGACGCAGTGTCAAGCATGTTCTTCAAGGCTTGCTTTACTTTTCTGTAGTTGCAGTCCCCAATCGAGCCTGAACGATCTATAATCACCACGATTTCTTCCTGAATGACCTGCCTCTTGCTCCGTCCAATCTGAGACAAGTACGAGAGGGGTATGCGAAAGAAATTGGTCACCAGTTTCGTCGCGGTCTCATTTTTAGTCGGTACATGTTGAATTTTAGGAAGGAAGGAAGAACAAAAAAGATACAAGTCCCTGCAACCGCACAATCTGGCCGCCATTTTCCTTGTTTTGACGTCTCCTTTGGCTTTCTGGGATAGTAAAGTACCAGGCCTTTCTCTGACGGGGTTTTACGAAAATAGAAAGTTACGCGTTCACTTCACTTCCACCGCCGCCATATTGAATTCTCTGTAATACGATATACCGCTGATATTTCGAAACGGGCTCGAAATGGCCCCGATTTCTGGTGCTGCTCACTGCCACCTAATCTTTACACAGTCGAAACACGTTCACGTGTACTAAATTGAATTGAAATCCTAAGCAACGTCAAATTTCACCGTATTTTTACAAAGTATATATAGGGGGGAAGCTATCCTTTCGCCCATCAAACGCATTGAGGTCATAGAGAACTTTTAGTTGTACACAGATATGGTTATGTACTCGATTAAGATTCTGGGAGCACCTAAACCAGTGTTTTCTAACGTAGAGAAACCCGAATCGGCTGGGGTTATTTCGTTATAAAAATGGGTTTCTTTATCTAGATGCATCTAGTGCATCTAGATGCAGCGGTCTTTCAACGCCAGTTAAAACAAGGAGTTCGCCCTCTCTCAGTTGATCCATTCTTGATGTCAAATCTCGTTCTCGTGATGGTTTTAGCTGATGAAGTCCACATCTCAAGAGCTTTACTAAAATACTGGTATTTATGAAATGTCAATTTCCCAATTTGATTATAAGTTACGGAGACATAGCGATAAAATCAATTGACCGAAGTACATTTACACTTACACTGATAATATTGTTAGTCACGTTTTGGAGCTGGTCTGAACCAAAATGGGTTCCTGCCAAGACATTGACCAGTTAGAAAGGCAAGGATGACGATCACAGTTAATCGGTAAAACACCGGAGCCATTGTTGGAATAGTTTCTCGCGAAGAGATTAGCCTCAATTGTCTGAAGAGATCTGTGTTCTTTGAAGACTTAGCTGGTTGTCACGGCTTGGCTGATTTTATAGTCAGAAAGCAATCCCTGTACGTGTATTCCTTCTTTGCAAAGCATGTGGCTGAGGGCGAAAATGTAGCAAAAGCTGTGGCGGGAAGGCTGAGGTTTGCGTCACGTGAAAGCCTGTAGCTTTATTTAGTACGCAGTCGTTGTTAACGTTGCGCTGAAGTTGATTTAGGGAAGTCATATAAAAAGGAATTTGAAAGAACAACGGATATTACCTGACCACCAAATTTCTTATCTACAAAACCATTCAAAGATAGTATTTCTAGTTCTCGTACATTGTGTTTCGATAAAAATTCATTTCACGGTTCAAGCACTGCTCTTCCACAAAATGTCCTAATTTTTCACGGCTACACCGCTTTTTCCGGATAGGCCCACCATTACCTACATTTCCATATTGATGCCAAACTATTTTTGTAAAAGCTCCACCTAGACAGGAAAGCTAGACTGTAGCCTGTCTCTCTGTCACGTTCGATCTTTAAGGCACAAACTCGATCCGTTTTTCGAAAAAGAAGATATCCCCTCTTGTACCTCCCCCCTGCATTTCGTTGGTTAAATCTTTCAAATAGAAGTTCAATGACCGCGCTAAGTGAAGTATATGAATTTGGTTTAAAATGTACAGACGCGCAGGTTTTACAACCTACATGAGAAGGTGTGGAACTCTTCCATACTTCCTTTGTTAAGCAATGCCCTTGCTGCGTGACTAATTTTTTTAGCTTCTTTGACCTTCAGCAACAGGGAACCCCAATTTAGAATATGACCAAGATAGATGACAATGTCATCATAATCCGACGGAGGCGAACAGAACGTTGCCGAAATTTAGCTTTTCATACTTTTTTAGCATTTTTAGGTCAGATCCAACATTTTAAAGTTTTTATCAAGAAGACTAACCGCCTAAGCAGTATGTAAGATATATGAGTCGTAACGTAATCTGATTGTTTTTCTGTAATTAGATCAAGATATCGTTTAAACTAAGATTTATCTCAAGCGAAAAACAACCTAACTGACACGTAACCAGAGAAGATAACCATCATGGTGCTGAAGGTTAGAACGCATTACACTCCAAAGCAACCCATATCAAGTGTTGTCCTTACCGATCGGTAGAAGACTAAGGGAAACGTAAATGACAAAGATTTCTCAGAACGAGGACTTTTGAATGTTTTTAAAAGGCGGATCATTACTTGAGGTAAAAATAAAAGCAAATAGATAGTATTTCTAGTACTCGAAAATTATGTTTAAACAAAACTGTAGATTTCGGTTAAATCCGCGTTCTTCGACGAAATGTAAGCAAAACTCTAATTAAGGAGCCTGCCGTGACTCCCAATTTTATAATTCAGCTTGGTAAACAAGGAAAAAGTTACTTTCAAGATGACTAGACAGGGAAGCCAGTCAGTATCCTGTCTTTTTGTCACGTGCGATCTTTAACCACATCCTTGACTCGTTTCCCCGAAAAGAATCTGGCTAAAAAAACAATCATGCTCATACTTCCTGCGTGAATTTCTTTGGTTAAATTGTTCAATATGAAGCTAAACGACCGAAAACAATGGAGTTTCCGAATTTAACTTAAAAAGTACGGGCGGTTTTCACAGCCTGTATAAAAGTTTGAAACTTTTCCAAATGCGGTTTTGTTAATGTCTCGTAGCCAAAAAGTTTTTTTTTTAGCTATTTTGACCTTCAGCGACGGGGAAGCTTGTTTGGTCCATGAATAAGATATATGAGTTATGTTGTAATTTGATG